>NW_021823725.1:15000-21566 GCF_006345805.1 Octopus sinensis | reverse complement strand
TTGAAGGATATGAAATAGGAAAAGTATGGTTGTTGTATTGTTTATTATTATTATGATGTGATGATGATGATGAGGTGGTGAGCTGAGAACAGTTAGCATGCTGGGCAAATGCTGGGCAGCATTTTGGTTGTCTTACGTTCTGAGTTCAAAATTGCCGATGTAACTTCCATTCTTTCAGGGTCGATAAAATAAGTACCTTTCGAGTTCTGGGGTCGCTGTAATCAACTTACTGCTCCCCTGAAACTGCTGGCCTTGTGCTAAAATTTGAAGCCATTCTTATTATTATTATATTTGATGACTCGTTTACAGTCTGAGTTCAAATTCCACCAAGGTCGACTTGCCTTTCTTCCTTTTGGGGTCAATTCAATAAGTACAGTTACACACTGGAGTTGTGCAACTGGTACTTATTCCACCAAATTCCACAAGGTCGACTTTGCCTCTCATCCTTTTTCTGATTGATAAAATAAGAACCAGTTAGGGGCTGGGTCTGATGTAATCAACTAGTCCCCTCACCCGAAATTTCAGGCCTTCTTCCTATAGTAAGAAAGGATCATTATTATTATTATTATTATTATTATTATTATTATTACTGTGACGAGCTGGCAGAATTATGTGGATGCAAAGCAGAATTTTGACCGTCTTTACATTCTGAGTTCAAATTCCACCAAGGTTGACTTCGCCTTTTATCCTTTTGGGATTGATAAATTAAGTTCTAGCTGAGTACTGGGCCCCCCTTCCTTGAAATTTCTGGCTTTGTGCAAAAATTTAAAATCAGTTTTATTATAATAGGAATATCATAAAAAATAGGGATTTTCACAGAAAAAAAGCACCTTTTTGATGTAAATAACTTTTGGTGTTAACATGGTCCAATTTGAATTTTTTCTTCTACGGAAGGAAGAGCAAACCTTCTTCTATCATACTCTCAATTTTGGTCAACTTGCGCCGCAGGGTCTTTGAGGAGACAGTGTTAGTTGAAGGCTAACAAACCTGCCATACACAGACAACTTCAGCTTTATATAGAGAGAGATAATTAGGGTTCAGCTAACTGCTTCACCACATCCCGAAATTAGAAATGGGAGTTAAAAATTCCTTTTCTACTACTATGAGAATCTCCATGTCGGTAAACATACTTTTTTACGAAGGCAAAGAGAAAGACAATGAATCAACATGACCAGAATTAATTATATTCGTGTTTCGAGATTAAAGTAATTTGAATTTTACTTACTTCTCTCTTCAGTATAATATTTCCAATTTTTATAAAATTTCAAAGTACTATGACTGAATATGTACACAATCGAGCCTAATTATAATTATATGGATAATTTTACCTATAAAGGTAATTTTAACATACCGATCGACTTGGTAAAATTGTTAATTAATTGATTAATTAATTAATTAAATTACTGTGCTAGCGGGGTGCAAAGAGCACCATACGAGTGTGGTCGCTGACAGAGCGGCTAACCGGCTTCTTTGCCAGTGGCACATAAAAGGCACCATTCAAGTGTGATCGTTACCAGCGTCGGCTTACTGGCACTCAAGCCCCGTGCTAGAAGGGTGTTAAGGGCACCATCCGAGCATGATCGTTGCCAGAGCAGCTATCTGGCCTCCATGCCGATGGCACGTAAAACACACCATTCGAGTGTGATCGTTACAGCATTGCCTTACTGGCACCTATACCAGTGGCATGTGTAAAAGATTCGAGTGAGGTCATTGCCAGTACTGCCTGACTGTCCCCGTGCCAGTGGCACGTAAAAGCACCCACTACAGTTAGGTGCTGGGGTTAATGTAATCGACTAGACCTCACACCCAAAATTTCAGGCCTTGTGCCTATAGTAGAAAGGATTATTATTATTATTATTATTATTATTATTATTATTATTATTATTATCTTTAAAATATCACCAAAAAAAGATGGGGGCATGGCTGTAAGGTTAGGGACATGGTATTTCATTATGCAACCAGAAATTCCTGTAAAATATATTAAATCGTTTTAGAAGTCAACACCACATTCTACTTTGTTAGCAGTGTTTTTCACATTATTCTATTGATATTCCATAGAAATTATAGTTGGCTCTGATTTTTTGCTAAAACCTTTCCTATCGAGATGTCAGATGTAAACAAACAATGAGATACACAATGAGAACAAAAAACAGATGTTTTTCTCTTTGATCTCATTGTTTGTTTCCGTCTGACATTTCGATATGAAATGTTGTAGCAGGAAATCAGTCCTGGCTATAATTTCTACCGATAATATCTGTAGAAATAACCTCAACAAAATATTTATATTCCTTCTTACTACAAAACCTTTCACCATCACTTATATTCAGTCAATAAAGATAATGGTGTATTTATATCTTCAAGTTTTATTTCTAATGATTATTCCATTGGAAACAGTTTAAATGTTTAACTTCACTGTCAAATAAACAATTTGTTTAATATATTTAATGAAATGTGTGTTCCTTGAAATTCTTTGAATGAATCAAGTAAATATTATTTTATCAAAAGCTTTTCACAAAACTAATAAAGTTTTCATTTTATTTCAGCTTTCATGTAAAAATTAGTGAATTTTGAAGAGATAAATTGTATTCCAAAGGAAGAAAACAAAATCCACAGAAAAGAATATATTTAACAGAAAAAGATAATAATTCTATATTCATAAAATGGAGAAGATTAATGAAGAAAACAAAATGTTGGCTCTCATTCCTGCCACAACAGCAATTTATAAGGAAACTACACCAAATCTTACCCAAATATTACATACACAAAACACAAAGAAAACAGAAGAACAGGAAAGAAAAGACACAAAGAAATCTAAAGAACAGGAAAAGTCCATGTTACCAAGTTTCCTTCATATTGTGACATGTTACCGAACACTAATCAAAACAGACCACATCAATACGTTTATAGATTATGTAAAGGATAAATGTAATCACATGCACTCTCTGAGTTTAGATGGATCTCGAGTTTTACGTAATATCAAATGTAAAGTGCCAAGACTTCTGGAATTTGCAAAACAAAATAATGATTTTGTTCACCAAAACCTTGATTGGTTTCAACAAAGACTCTTTGACATTTATGTCACCTGTAACCCATACAACCACAAGACCATTGAACCACCAAAAGTAACCACAAAATTTCGGCCTCTTCGGCCAGTTGTGACCAGAGAAGTAGAGATTGAGGAATCTGGTGAAGACTTAAGCAACCCAATATCCAATATTGTTGTCATACAAGGGGGTATTGTAACATATTCCCGCCACTGTATGACAATATGTTGTATAACAAGAGACGGCAACAGAAACGATGTTCGTTGCTCATCTTCTGTCACTGATTTTACCAGAATCAGTGAAGACACAGTCCTCGCCACCCTGCCCTTCCGAAAAATGGTTCTTATTATCAACCCTTTAAGTTTGCGAATCAAAAGAATTCAGCTAGGATTAATCTTGGTTTCTTATTTGGAACATTCTACGCTTATAGGTGTAGAAATGTTTGGTCGGACCATATACGTCATTGACTGGGAAGAGAATAGAATAAAATACGAATTCATAACCAAAGAAACCCCTTCAGATATTGCTGTAGGAGCACAAAATAAACTTTTAGTATCCTTTTCCAATATTAACAGGGTTACCTGTTACAATGTGGATGGTCAGCAGGTATTTGAGGTGGATACCAATTCCCTGGACATTCCAAGCCACATCTCTGTGTACCAAAACCATTTTTATGTCCTTCAGGGACATATTATTTATCGGATATCAGGTACAGGTGCTGTGACAACAAGAGAAATTGGCATGAAATGCCGCCATATTTCTGTTGGCAAAGAAAACATTTTTGTAACCGATTGTTTTGATGTCCTTCATATCATTGGAACAAATGAAGACTTTTGGACCAGGCAGTCATATAACCACCAGCTATGGACCCCAAAATTGAACAACTATATTTATATTGAGGATTGCTACAATGTTACTAATATTCTACCTATGTCTACATCTTCTATATTAATATTCTACAGGAATAATAAAGCTATATTATTCACTGAGACTGGAGAAATAATTAACCAAAATAATTCAACTTTCCCTGAGATTCCTTCTTGCTTTTGTAGAATAAATTCTAAAGGATTTCTGGTGTTTTACCATGAAAACAAAGAATTTCAGTGTATCACATGCCCTGGGCTAATGAAAGGCCCTTTAATGAAAGTCCATACTGATTACATTGAACTATGTCATGTTGTATCAAATAAGTGTTTAGCTCTAACCACAAGTGGAAACAAAAGCGAGGTCCATATCCTATTGATCCACGAAGATAAAGTTGACATTGCAGAAAGAATTTCTCTGGGACATCATAATGTCAGCATTGCTGCAACTCCAATTAATTTTGTAGTCGTAGATGGAAACGAAAATAAAATGGTATTTTATTCCACATGTGGTGAAGAACTTTTTCAAAAATACCTTCCATTCTATGGCCACCCTCATCACATCTACTCTGATAATGTTTATTTCTATGTCCTCTTCAGGAGACACTCTATTCTCAGATGTTACGATCTATATGGACAAATGAAGTGGCAGTGGGAACTGCCTTTCCCTGTTCACCCTCACATTGCTGTTTTCCAAGGAACTCTTTATGTCCCGGACTCTCAACTCAACAGGGTTCTTCTTTACAAGTATCAAGACTGGTCGTCTGGCTGTCGTTTACCCATTAAAAATCCTTATATCAGAAATCTAAATCTACGACTCAAAGAAAAGGAGAATGACCAAAAACTTGTAATTGGCGGAATATGTTATCTGTCTAATGGACAGTTGGTGGTGTCTGACATCAACCATGATTGCTTGTTGTACATTTCTGAGGAAGGAGACATTGTGTCCAGATTATCTCTGCCGTCTACAGCCACAGATATATGTCGATGGGATTCTAATCATATAGGGGTCACATTACCCCTACAGAAACAATTAAGGGTCATCGGAAACCTATCAAAGAGAGTGAGAAGTGTATCATTAAGGCAGCCTTATGTACGGGGGTGTAAGATGGGTGAATGTGAAATTGTTTGTTATTGTGATAAACCATCACATTTAGATATTTTAGCCATCAATTATTATAATCAAGTTGAAGTAATTAAGACAATTAATATCGCCATGTTTGTGAAATCATTATCAATAGACAAGAAAACAGAAAAGCTATTAATTGTTACTAGGGGAAAAGCTTTTCAGTACAACACTAGAATAGATGGTGGTGGTCATGGCAGTGCACGTCGTCATAGTGGTGGAAGTGATGGTAGTATTAGTAGTGGTGATGGTAGTAATAGTAGTAGTGATGGTAGTATTAGTAGTAGTCATGGGATGGTTTCCAGTGATTCAGAGTCCAAAACAGAAGCTTTCTTCAAGGACATTAGTGGTGGTGGTCATGGCGGTCGTCAGATGGTCCCCAGTGTTTTAATGTCCCAAGTGAAACGTCCCCTCAGTCTCCAAGGTGGATCTATTGACCAAACGTTTGTATATCTGATAGACAGAAGCCGTATGTTTGCCATAAACGATCAGAATTTGTTGGTTAATGATCTCGTTACTAATAATCAACTTAATTATTATATCGACCTGGTGGATGTATTTTCCAGACACATTTCTCTCAGTGAAATGTTGTCTTCCACTTTATATCTACAGGACCTCACAGTTTCTGATAAAGCCAGACATATTCCTCTCCCTGAACATTTGGGAGACAAAGAACCAGCGGAGATTAATCGTTTGGTTCTTACTGAAAATAATCTGATTGCAGGATGGGACGAGGAGAATGGAAACATTAAGATATTCACATTGGATGGTCAGCTTATGGATTCAATCAAAGTGAATGTTTATTATAATATTAAAATGTGTCGATGGCAGTCAAACACACTGGTCATTACGGGTTGGGATCCTGAAGATGATAATAAACCCCAACTGTGGACATTAAAAGTGGAGTTTCCATTGTCGTTGGTAATTTACCAAACGAGAAATAATTATAAATGTGTGGCTTCTTTATCAAATAATCAACTGGTTTTGAGTGAAGAGAGAGATGGAAGACATTTGCATTTTGTTGATATTGATGAAATACATTCGAGTGTGAAGGAAATAAAAAAAATAGACATACCTGAACCATTAATAGGGAGAGGCAGAGATGGAAGTTATTCTGATATAATCCTGGATATTAAAGTTACTGATGAAGATGTCATCATTGTCTTCAACAGGAGATTCATCATTTTCTTCAACAGTGGTGGTCAATATTTACATTCAGTCAGACACTACATGGAGGATTATTTTGGTGATGACAGGATGACAATCGATGACAGTTTTTTGTACATTTATGGTGAGTGGGAGAAATGTTTTGGTTCATCTGGATATCGAAACATTTTGTGTTTGACTCAGAATGGGGAATACAAGAGAATATTTTTAAATAAAAGAATTTATAAAGATGAAGTATATTTCTCCAGTATAGACTGTAAAGGACCAAGGTTTGTTGGAAGCCCCAGGAGGAGAAGGAATGAATTGTATGTTGAAGGGTTGTTTATGGTGAATCGAGACAGCTTCCCGGTTGCTCGTTTACAAACA
>NW_021823725.1:0-5000 GCF_006345805.1 Octopus sinensis | reverse complement strand
TGTATTTAACTCTCTCACTTTGTCTTTATCTACAACAACCTCCACTCTGTACCAGTGTCTGGAGTTTGGTTGTTTATGGAAGTGGTATGTTTAACAAGGAGTGTTTCAGCCTCCCATTCTACTACTGAGTCCTCAAGACACACACACACACACACATGCAAACAATCCAACACATACACACCCACGTCGTTCAGTGATGGAAAGGGACATCCGTCCTATTTGTGCAGATGTGTAGGTGTGAGGCAATCCTTTTACTCAATATAGAAAGAGAAATAAGGAAATAGATTTCCTTCTCTACCTCTGCCTTGTCATGGATTTGAACGCGAATCCACAGGAAACCAACTCGCAGAATTATAACACGCGTTTTATACATACATTCACCAATATAAACACATGCAGCCACAAGTACACAGTCATATACAAAACATGTGTGTACGTCTCTCTGCTTGTGGCCATATTATGTGTATATCTATGAGATATTGAGTTGGTGTATAATTATTGCGGCTATTTTTCAACAAATTTTATTCAACAAAAACAATAACAATATTTAACAAAAACATCTTTGAATGACGGTCTGACCGTCTGCCAAGCAAATGGGAAGCAGTAATTGAAGGAGATGGTGAATATGCTCCGGAATAATCATTTAAAGATGTTTTTATTGCATGTTGTTATTGTTTTTGTTGAATGAAATTTGTTGAAAAAAGCCGCAATAATTATGCACCAAGCCAATATGTATATAACAAGGTAGAATGAACAGAACATTTTCGTCCTCTATTCTAGGACTCAACCAAGTAGAAACACACACTGATCGATCGATAGGTAGACAGATAGAGAGAAAGAGAGGGAGAGATGGATAGACAGACAGAAGACAGATACATAGATAGACGCAGGAGTGGCTGTGTGGTACGTAGCGTGCTTACGAACCACATGCTTCCGGGTTCAGTCCTGCTGCGTGGCACATCTGTAGCCTTGGGCCAACCAAAGCCTTGTGAGTGGATTTGGTAGACGGAAACAGAAAGAAGCTCGTCGTATATATATATATGTATACATAGACAAACACACGTGTAAGCATACGCACGCACGCACGCACACACACACGTAAGTTTATGCAAGTATTTATATACTTGCATACACCTATATAATTATGGCTCTGGTAACATCCTCACAATGAGATTCATAGAAATGTTGTCGCTAAATCCTGCGCATCACAGGCTGCAACAGTTACCATTCTCTCACTCTACATCGACAGACATGTCTCACCTGCACACTTCATCCTATCAACAACTTCCAACAGAAAATGCCTTCCTTTTATGCGTTGCATCTCTCCTGAATTCTTACATGTGCAACCAGTAAACATTTTAAAAAGTTTAGTCAGCATTTAAACCTAGTCTTGTCGACTGCAGTTTTTGTGCCTCTAGCAACAAACAGTTCTCCTAAGAGATTTCCTATTCCACTTACGAGAGGCGATTCAAGTCTTTCAGAACCAGCTCCCCTGCAATTCTTGACTTCGTCCCTTGAGGCAGAGGTTAGGACTCACCTAAAAGACACAAGTGAACGTCTGGAAACAGCAGTCTATATCTGACCAACTCAGACTGGTTTGCCAGCTCCAAAAGGCAACGAAAAATGCTCATTTTCTAAGAATTCACCCAACAGTGAATCAATATTCTTTATTTAATATCGTCACCTATTTCTTAACGTCTCCATTTTCCTGGTGTATATATTTTATCGCCTGCCGTCTTCTTTCTATTGTTTAAACACAGCAGACACGGCAGAATCGTATCGAAAACTGTTCAGAAGTATTTCAGGAGGAAAAAAGAAAGCAAAGCCACCTCAGTGATCAAAAGCAAAATCTATTCAAACAAACCTAAAACATACAAGTCACCATACGACATTATGTGATGTAATATAGTTTTGTGTATAGAAAGTATTAGATTTGATGTGAACCTTGTTGTTAATGTCAACCAGTGTGTTATGTATTCTTTTGGTTCGAGGTGAGATAATAAACAACTCACTGAAGGCATTTTTATGATTCTACCCGTTTCTTTACTTGGCATGTTCACAAACTGTAAATGTACAGCGGAGTGATACACACTGTGCGTATCCGCCTTAGACACAGTTCATACTGTTTACTAGATGCGCTTAACAAAATAGTACTAATAGTGGGGATGTACACATAGATATGAACGTGTAACATTAATAAACACCCACATTACAATTATCTAAAGTGTGTATACATTCGTGTGGGGGACACCCTGTATATATACATGTACAACGGGCTACTTTCAGTTTCTAAGAAGTTATAATAGAAAATACTTGTTTGTGGTGTCATGCAGTGAAACGCCTGCACCCGCGCGCGTGTGTGTGTGTGTGTGTGTGTGTGTGTGTGTGTGTGTGTGTGTGTGTGTGTGTGTGTGTGTGTGTGTGTGTGTTGTGTGTGTGTGTGGGTTGTGTGTGTGTGTGTGTGTGTGTGTGTGTGTTAAATAGTGTCCTTCCTTTTATAAAAAACATTGACGGATTTCGAAAATACGTGACTGCTATTTCTAAACATTTGTTTGTCCACATACAAACTTTCTTAGGTAGTTCCGTGTAACTTTATCAGATGAGGGGGAAATACTCTGGTTTTCCACGTGATTTCTATCCCTTGACTAATTCCAATTTGACCGTTTTTTTGTCTTTCTTGAAATATTTTCCATTCGTACATTTGACAGTCTACATCATCATCATCATCATCATCACCACCACAATCATCATCATCATCACCCACCACCACCACTACCATCATCGTACTTACGGTTCACTTCTTTCGTTGCAAAACTTGTGGCTAATTTTTATTCCTGTTTTTGTTTTTTTATCATTATTCTCGAAGTCAAGGAGGTGAGCTGGCAGAATCATTAGCATTCTGGACAAAATGCTTAGCGATATTTCGCTCATCGCTACGTTCTGAGTTCAAATTTCACTGAGGTCGACTTTACCTTTCATTATTTTGGGATTGATAAATTAAGTACCAGTTGAGTACTGGGGGTCAATGTAATCGGCTATGCCCCTCCCACAAATCTCAGGCTTTGTGCCTATAATAGACAGGATCATTATTCACTAAGTCCTACAGGAAACACAGTTTTATCATCATTAAAATAGAAAGAAGTTTGAAAGAATGCATTTATAATGCTAAGTACAGAAGAATTTATTGTAAAAAATCTTTAGCCAACATCTTAAAGGTATTTAAAAATGGGAAAATAAACTAAAAAGTAACCTAAAGTAATCTCCGTTTAGGTCGTGGATCCCATGCCAGAGTAACACCAGGCAGGCTTTAAAGGCTGTTTGATATCACTGAACGATATCACACAGCAGTGTAAAAAGAACGGTTGCAAAAATAGATACATCAAACCAAATGCTAAAGCATGAAGTCTGTAACATCCCTCGGTTCTTGCAACTGACTCTTCAATAAACATTCGCTTTCTGTTGACCTCTCGTTTGAACCCAGGTGCGTAGGACTAGCCTACCTCAGCCGACACAAGAAAACAAACATTCTCTATACTATAAACAATAATGTATGGCCCGGGTAACTATGTACCTCCTCTACTGAAACACACCTGTTTCTGTCTCAGTGTAAGCTTTCATCATCTGACACAAGATCATCTCCTCCAATGTCCCCTCCCTTCTCAAAGGACCTTTGTCTTTTAAGTCACTTGGTGGCCCTGCTAGCGCTGGTGCATTGTGAAAAGCATTCAGTCCACACTGTGTAGTGGTTGGCATTTGGAAAGGCATCCAACTTTGAGAACCTTGCCAAAACTGACCTCGCCTGTGCTTGTGCCATGTAAAAAAAGGTCCACTCTGCTGGGTGATTGGTTTTAGGAAGGGCTCCCAGCCATAAAAACCCTGATAAAACAGATAGAGAAGTCTGGTGCCAGCTGCTGCCTGGCCAACGCCTGTCAAACCGCCCAACCCATGCCAGCATGGAAGGCAGATGTTCAATGATTATGATAATGATGATGATGACAGCGATGGTGATGATGATGGTTTCCCTTAAACTTGAAATGAAGTGTGACCTGAAGTGCAACCTTAAAACAAATTGTGATTTGTATACCATTTCACGTCTTGAAGGCTATGTTATTTTGGGGGATTTTTTTTTAATATTTGTGACCCAAGAGCAGGAGAAAGCTATGGAGTATCTAATGAACAGATGAGACAGTGAAACCCTTAAATTGCCAACCAAGATACACAACAGTAAATGTTGACCTTGCAATAACACATGTTATCATCAGCTGCCTGAATGTCATCAAGGGGCTTCCTCCCCCCCTCCACTGTCACATGATGTTTTGGCTACAGCAAGATACAATACCAACCTCAGCAAAGACTGCCGCAGGATAAATATATTCAACACCTCTGCTAAGAAATACACACACCGACACACATACATATATTTACATAGACAGACAGACAAATAACTAGAGATACACGTACATATATATATATATATATATATATATATATATATTATATATATATATATACAGTGTATTTGAAGTATTAATTTATAAAAATATGGTAAGTAAAAATTCACTTTACCACACACACCGAACTTTTCAGAAATAGCAGCCAAAAACATGGCTATTTCCTCAACTGCAAATAAAAGTCTCCAGACAGTGCATACTCATGCACTGTCTGGAGACTTTTATTTGCAGTTGAGAAATAGCCATGTTTTTGGCTGCTATTTCTGAAAGTTCGGTGTGGAAAGTGAATTTTTTTACTTTACCATATTTTTATAAATTAATACTTCAAATACACCGTAAATGGTCTTTACATACCGAATACTGCTTGGTCGAATTTATTAACAATTAATTAATTCTACCCCCTTTTTTGATGACAATATAATATATACATATATACATCTGTAATACAATCAGTGGGAAGGAGAACATTTATGGGTAACTGCTTTGAAACCTTCAGCTCCTCTACGTTGATTATAAATCCATATTAATTCCAATTATTACTGACATTTT
>NW_021823724.1:12500-21242 GCF_006345805.1 Octopus sinensis | reverse complement strand
TGTTTGATGTCGCTATGGTCGTTGTCGCCGTGGTCTTTGTCGCTGTGGTCGTTGTCGCTGTGGTCGTTGTGGCCGTGGTCGTTGATGCCGTGTTTCTTGTTGCTATGGTCGTTGTCGCCGTGGTCGTTGTCGCCGTGGTCGTTGCTGCCGTGTTTCTTGTTGCTATGGTCGTTGTCGCCGTGGTCGTTGTCGCCGTGGTCGTTGCTGCCGTGTTTCTTGTTGCTATGGTCGTTGTCGCCGTGGTCGTTGTCGCCGTGGTAGTTGCTGCCGTGTTTCTTGTCGCTGTGGTCGTTGTTGTGGTCGTTATCGCCATCGTCTTTGTACTCACATTCACAGCCATACATATACATACAGTCTCTCTCACACACACACACACACACACAACCATTTGCATATGAGGGGCTCCTACACAGTTTCTGACCCCCAAATCCACTCACAAGGCATTTCTCGATCCGGGAATATAGTAGAAAACATTCTCCCATTGTGTTGCCGCGCAGTGGAACCGATCTTGAAACCACGTGGTTGGAAAACGAATTTATTAACGGCACAGCCATGTCTTCGCCTAAATCAATAAAATAAATATTCTACGAATTTGTAATAAGTAACTTGCTTCTCAACCAAATGCTCTTCGATTCAGTTCCTTCTTTCAGTTTCCGGTTACCAAATCTATTCACTAGACTTTGGTCAACCTGAGGCTACAGCTGAAGGTACTTGTCCATGGTGCCACGCAGTGGGACTGAACACGCAACCTTACCTCTCTGTATGTGTGTGTATGTCTGTGCGTGCGTATGTCTGTGCTTGTCTTCCGCTACCGCTTGACAGTCGCTGTTGGTTTGTTTACGTCCATGTAAACTTAGCTGTTGGGCAAACAAGACCGACTGAATTAGTTCCAGATTTATAATTTTCTTTTTAATAAATCTTTGAAAGAGTTATAAACAGTAGCTGCAACACATCGTGATGTATATTTGCCATATAAATATGGCTAACCCCTAAGGGTGGATGCTACTGTAGTTTGTAGCCCCAGGTGGACACCTCCTCCAGCTGGCTATAGACACACTATCTGTGCCCTATCAGTATTTGCAAAGGGAAGCCACCCTTCCCGTCTCCAACTTATGATACACACGGACTCGAATTTCTTTTTAGTCTTCGACTAAAACCCTTCAAAGCACTGCTGCAGCATGGCCGCAGTCCAGTGACTGAAACAAGCAAGAGATAAAAGGAATTCAATAAATATTTGTATTATTTTTTTTAGCCATATTAATGAAAACGCACAAAAAAAAGTGATTAATACCCCAATTCTGAAGTATAAACATTTTCAAATTTCTCCATAGAAGTTTTTATGAATTTAGACAAGCTCATACGGATCGCTAATTAACTATAACACGGCATACATTTTGTTTAAAATTGCTTTATTGGTAGATTTTTCTGATTTTTGCTTCATTTAGTTTTGGTAAATTTTGAATGAAACCAAATAATGGTAGCAATAAAAAGAAAACAAAGTTACTCGTTTTAACGTTCTTTGATCTTTCATGTTTATTGCATTTATTGGTGGAATATTTGAAGAAATTGTGCCAAATTATGTAAACAAAAGGATTAGGAATTTTGATGTATATATATATATATATATATGTGTGTGTGTGTGTGTGTGTGTGTATAATGAGATTAACGACAAAATAATAAAAGCGAAAACTTGAAAATTAAACAGATAGTAAACACAAAAATTCTCAGAAATATCGATGCAGGCGTGGGTGTGACTGCTTCAGGGGTTTTGCGTTCGATCTCACTGTACATATATTTTGGGTAATTGAATAAGTATCGCTTTTTATAGGCTGGAACTAGTTAATATCTTTCTTTCCCGTGGAATGATATAAACGGAAACTGGTCAGGAACATATATATATATATATATATATATATATATATATCTGTAAATGTAATATGTGACAATAATTCGTTAGCCATGATAAAACTACGAGTTTCGGATGTCGGAGTGGAATTCCACGCCGCCATCTCTTCAGTTATCCGATGGCCGGATAACTGAAGAGAGTTTTATCATGGCTACCGAATAATTGTCACATATTACATTTACAGATAAATTCCTCTATTTACATAATATCGAGGTCTCTTTCATTCTTTTGTTGTCTTTCCATTTTTATCAATATATATATATATATATATATATATATATATATATATATAATATATATATATATATAATATATATATATATATATATGTATATATATATATATATATATATATATATATATATAGGCGCAAGAGTGGCTGTGTGGTAAGTAGCTTGCTTCCCAACCACATGGTTCCTGGTTCAGTGTTACGGCGTGACACCTTGGGCAAGTGTCTTCTACCTAGCCTCGGACCGACCAAAGCCTTGTGAGTGGATTTGATAGATGGAAACTGAAAGAAGCCCGTCGTATATGTATATAAAATACATATATATTTTTGTATATTTGTATATGTATGTATTTGTTTGTTTGTCCCCCTCCATCGCCTGACAACCGATGTTAGTGTGTTTACGTCCCTATAACATAGAGGTTCGGCAAAAAGCGACCGATAGAATAAGTGCTAGGCTTACAAAGAATAAGTCCTTGGATCGATTTGTTCGACTAAAGGTGGTGCTCCAGCGTGGCCACAGTCAAATGACTGAAACAAATAAATGAATAAAAGGAAAAAAGAATATATATATATATATATATATAACAAAAAAGGGAAGTGGACATTTTTAGTGCTATTTATTCTCCATTACACGTGTTTCATTTGCTAATGGAAACTACAAAGATTTACATGTAAGATAGACATGTAACGAATTTATATTAGAAATATAATGCAAGAACACTCAGAGAGCGCAAACTTCCGCCAAGGCAACACCAACGTCCTTTCAACAATTAGTCAGAGATGATTTTAAAAATAAGAATATCTATTGGTCTCACAAATGAGAATACTAAAAATGAACCCAACCGCTCTCAAAAATTAAATGGAAAAACAGAAAAATAATCCAGAATCCTTGTCTGGTACCGGATCGATTCTAAAATCTAATCAGTTCGTTCCAATAAAGAGGCTAAGCATCCCTGAAAGTTTCATCTGGATCCATTCAGCGGTTCTTGAGATATCTTGTCCACAGACAAACAAACAAACAAATACGACTGAAAACAATACCCTCTGCCTTCGCTGAGGCGGAGGTAATAATATGATATATGATATGATATAATATATATAACATAATATAATATAATATAATATATAATATATATATATAGATATATATATATATATATATATATATATATATATATATTATGTATATATTATTTTTAAATAAGAATGTTGTTGTCAGTGACTCCGAAAGATCTGCAAGCGAAGCCATCGTCGAACTGTCGAGCTGCAGTCAGAAACTTCGAAGTTACTGTCAACATCTGTCTTATTTAAGAGTAATAAATTTGTACTTTACACAAGTGTAGAATAACCCACCCCCAGGTTAATGTAAAATTGCTTTTGTTATAACTGAACAGGAAAACAAACATTAATATCCATATATATACATTCAAGGCGGTACACATTAACACATGGACGATTCGATGAGAATGTGTATTCTTATTTGTATACCCGGCAACCCTGGTTGCCTACCGTGAAATATAAAAAAAAGAAAAAAATTTCAGATTATCTTACTTCGATGCAGAAAAAAAAAATCCACAACCTTCCACCTCAATAAACAACTATTGTTCCTGAAACCTGTTTTTAATATCTACAGCGGATTGCTTGAAGCTAACTTTTTTCCTAGACTTCGATCCTTGATGCTATATATACATGTAATATTTGTAAACAAACGTGTAAGTTACGGAGAGACAGCTAGTATGGAAGGCTCATAGTACAATAATATAATTTGGCTGAAATTGATGGGTGAGCGTTTGGATCAACCGGATGCATAAGGAGTCGTGTTAGCGTTGATTTGTGGTTTCGATTCTGGCTGGGATTAGTTCATCATTTTTCAGTCATTTGTTTGTATTTATAAATTGTCGCTTCCAATCAGAAAGAGAGAGAGAGAGAAGAGAGAGAGAGAGAGAGAGAGAGAGAGAGAGAGAGAGAGAGAGAGCGTTCCTGGTACTTATTCAATCGGACTCTTTTGCGATTCGACAAAAGAAGCTGATATGCATTTCCTGCATACATGACAGGCATTCTCCCAGTGTATCCCGTGTTGCCGACAACCTTCTACCAGTGTATCATGCGTGGCCTTCAATTTTTCCTAATAAAATTTGTTAAAGGGTTTTTCAAGCCAATATTTACATGCTAGTATTTATAGCTTTATATATATTATAGGCGGAGTGACTGCGTGGTAAAAAGCTTGCTTATCAACTACACGGTTCCGAGTTCAGTTCCACTGTGTGGGACCTTGGGCAAGTATCTTCTATTATTGCCTCAGGCCGACCAAAGTCTTGTGCGTGGATTTGGTAGACGGAAACTGAAAAGAAGCCTGTCGTATATTTATATATATATATATATATATATATATATATATATATATATATTTATACATGTATGTTTGTATGTATGTATGTGTGTGTATATGTTAGTGTGTCTGTGTTTGTCCCCCAACATCGCTTGACAATCGATGCTGGTGTGTTTACGTCCCCGTAACTTAGCGGTTCGGCAAAAGAGACCGATAGAATAAATACCAGGCTTCCAAACAATAAGTCCTGGGAGTCGATTTGTTCGACTAAAGGCGGTGCTCCAGCATGGCCACAATCACATGACTGAAACAAGTAAAAGAGTAAAAGAGAGAGAGAGAGTAACCTTAATCGATTTTCGAACCTTATTGACTTCTCATCAGAGGCGTCTACATCATTCTGACAGTCTTCAGTAAAACAAGCAACTAAACTGTATATATACTCAACAAATGCAGCAGTTACTCTATGAAGGGGTCCCTAATTTGCATGGCGGAAGTGCTTAACGCTCTATATATATACCAGTGGCCTGTTATATAAGTATTTATTTTTCTTCGATCTTACTGGTGGATAGCAACATCGCTATTATTAGCAAAATTCAATATTTTTAGATTCAATATCCATGTATAGGCGCAGGAGTGGCTGTGTGGTAAGTAGCTTGCTAACCAACCACATGGTTTCGGGTTCAGTCCCACTGCGTGGCATCTTGGGCAAGTGTCTTCTGCTATAGCCCTGGGCCGACCAATGCCTTGTGAGTGGACTTGGTAGACGGAAACTGAAAGAAGCCCGTCGTATATATGTATATATATATGAGTGTGTGTGTGTCTGTGTTTGTCCTCCTAGCATTGCTTGACAGCCGATGCTGGTGTGTTTACGTCCCCGTAACTTAGCGGTGCGGCAAAAGAGACCGATAGAATAAGTACTAGGCTTCCAAAGAATAAGTCCTGGGAGTCGATTTGTTCGACTAAAGGCGGTGCTCCAGCATGGCCACAGTCACATGACTGAAACAAGTAAAAGAGTAAAAGAGAGAGAATAACCTTAATCAATTTTCGAACTTTATTGGTTTCTCATCAGAGACGTCTAAATCATTCTGACAGTCTTCAGTAAAACAAGCAACCAAACTGTTTATATGCTCAACAAATGCATTAGTTTCTCCATGAAGGGGTCCCTAATTTGCATGGCGGAAGTGCTTAACGCTCTCTATATATATATACCAGTGGCCTGTTATATAAGTATTTATTTTACTTCGATCTTACTGGTGGATAGCAACATCGCTATTATTAGCAAAATTCAATATTTTTAGCTTCAATATCCATGTAATATCTATTTACTCAGTTACATCATACACGAAGCATAAATAGATAATAAATACGGAAGATTTAAAAAAAAGATAATAATTAATTAATATTTTTAATTTTATAATTATGATAATGGAGATGGTTGCCATAACTTATAATTACCGCCGTTCACCATCAAAGACAATACGTCATGGAATTATATAAAAAAAATGAATTCTTTTTACTACAGTATATCGCTTATTAATCTAGTTTAATCATTTTAATTACCTTTTTGGATAGAGTTCCATTTGGAATTGTCTGAGTTTCTTTTGCTCTATGAGTCAGACACTGCATTGAATATTGGTTTCACATTTTGGCACAAGGCCAGCAATTTTTTTTTTGGGGGGTGAAGGGTTAAGTCGATTACAATGTCTCTAGTGTTCGAGCCATGTGTCTTCACAAATGATGTCCGTCTCTATTAACTACACAGGTTCTTGGCATGCATTTAAACTTCCCAGCATTTTACATTCCTCCGTTAAACTCTGTCAAGGTATCTTCGGAACTTTCATAAGACACACGCGCTCGCACGCACTCACTCATACACACTCGCAGACACACACATACATACACACCTACATACACATACACACACATACATACATACACACGTGCATACACACACAAACACACATAGACGCACATACATACACATACATACGCATACACGCATACACACATGCATGCACTTATACATACGCACACATACATACAAACATACACACACATACATATACAAATGCACATATGCACACATTTACATACACACGCACACACTAACAAACACTAACAAACACATACATACACACACGCACGCACGCACACACTAACAAACACATACATACACACATATATATCTATACATACGCATACACACACATACATACACATACATAGACACATGCACATACACATAGACACACATACACAGACAATCACGCACATACCTAACAAACACATACACATACATATATACATATATACATACATACTCACATACATGCATACATACATACACACACATATTTATACGACTGACTTCCACACAGCTTCCATCTAAGAAATTCAATCAGAAGCCATTGGTCAAACCGCACGGTAGGACTGAACCCGAAACCCCGTGGTTGCAAAGTATACTTCTTAACCACACAACCACACCCACACCTACAATGACGGCAACCACCAATAATACGTCTAATATAAACAATGGCTAAAGTACCGTTTGATATTTATTTAGCTTTCTTGTCGAGAAAGAAGGATGGAAATAGATTACGACGAAGTTAAATGTTTATTCACAATCTGCAGATCAAAAGGTATGGGAAATATTTTTTCTGCAACATTATTTACATTATTTAAATAATGTTTTACATGCACAGCTCTCTTCCTCAGCTGTGTGTGCATGCGCCCACGCAGTTTTTGTACGTATTTATACACCCGCATCGACATTTTCTCTCTCTCTCTCTCACACTCACATACACGCACGCACATACACACACAGCACACACAGCACACACATATACTCGAATACATACACACATTTATGCATATAGGTTCGTATATGTCATGCTCTTATAGACAAGCAAACTCTTAAACGGCTGTATGTTTGTTTTTGTTTTTCATATTCACGCTGTGACTAGTTACCCTCCCCAATACACATACACGTAACTCATGCAACCAAACACGTGCTTTTCTCCACAGTTTTCCTTCACATGGACATACGCTCCATGTAGCTATAACTACAACCCGTTCTTCTATAAGAGGATGCATATTTAGAAAAACAAAAAACTAAGCCATAAGAGAATAAGTAACATTAAGATAATGGAACATTAAGTTGATGTAGATGGGCGATGGATAAAGGAATAAAGGAATATATGTTAAGAGCTGATGGATGTTAAAAGGTGACATAAATGATAAGTTTTTCTTCATGAGATGAAAAAAATTTGATAAAATGCGTTAAAACAAAATTTTAAGATATAGAATCTAAAAACACAAAATGGAAAATTTTAAATGTAAAATTCTTTAAGTGGTAAAATATATAAAAATCGATTGAAATAAATTGCAAATGAATTTAAAATGACCGTAGATGAAGCGAAGTGATGTGAGAAAGAATAAAATCAATCGATATTAAGAGGGCATTGATCTAAGAATTTTGCTGGCATTGGTGACAAAAGTTCTTTACAAAAGAGTTTAGGAAAGTTAACAAAATTATTTTCTGTCCAACCAAGAGCAAATACGATGTTATTTACTAAGTCAGTTTAAAACGGCCCAACGGTTACTTTCTTGTGTATCTGCTGGAATACAATTGGTTTGACTTGAGATTTAAGCTGTTAGAATTTTGTTGTAAGATGAGCCATTTCTCAGTTAAGCATAACTAGCGACAAAACCAAAAGTTGAAGCTTCCTTAAGTAAGAGAAATACGACAATATTGCTGCGTGAAGCCTAATATGACCAAGTGATTTTGAACACGTAGTTGGATGTCTCTACTTAACCAAATGTACCTTGAAAAAGCAGTAGTGCAGCATGTTTGATATTCAAAGAATGTGCACGCTGGATCCGTAATTCGAAGCTGTTTTCGAAGAATCCTATGTAATGAAGTGTTGCAGGAGCAGGAGTGGCTGTGTGGTAAATAGCTTGCTTACCAACCTCATGGTGCCGGGTTCATTCCCACTGCGTGGCACCTTGGCCAAGTGTTTTCTACTATAGACTCGGGCTGACCAAAGCATTGTGAGTGGATTTGGTTGACGGAAACTGAAAGAAGCCCGTCGTATATATGTATATGTATATATATATATATATATATAATATATATATATATATATATGTGTGTGTGTGGTATATGTTTGTGTGTCTGTGTTTGTCCCCCAACATCGCTTGACAACCGATGGTGGTGTGTTTACGGCCCCGTAACATTAGCGGATCGGCAAAAGATACCGATAGAATAAGTACTAGGCT
>NW_021823724.1:0-5000 GCF_006345805.1 Octopus sinensis | reverse complement strand
TTGTGCGCTCACTTTGAAAAAATGTTATCTTTAGAAAATTGAAAAAAAAACCTACAGAAATCCATAGTTTGATGTCGATAATTCGAGAAAGAATTTTTTTTTTTTCAGTTCGTTTCGTTTCGTCTTCGTTTTCGTTTCGGTAGTTATTGATTGTGTTTTTTGATTTTTATTTTGCGGGGGTGAACATTATTCGATCACTTGTTCATTTATATTTTGTTCGTCTCGATTTCTTCTTCTGTTGAGGGATTTCGATAGAGAAAAGAAAAAAAAAAAAAATTTCTTTTGCTTCGAAAATTGGAAAATGATATACAATAAAAATAAAAATAAAAATAAAAATAAATTCATTTCTCAATCGGAGATAAAGATTGAATTTAATCGGTTGAGTTTAAAAGTATCGACATTGTTTTAAGTACGAACGTCAGTTGTTTTACGATTATAGATGTGTGTCACGATACGTTCAACCACTCACAAATACTCTCCAACCTTAAGTTCACAGATGCACTGTGTCCCCTCTATGTTTTTCTACCGCTACTACAACGGCCTCTTTTCCACGGAAATTACTTTGTGCCAATTTAAGAATACCAATATTATTTTAAGTTAGAATCTTGTCTCATAATCATAGATGTGTGTCACGATATGTTCAAGCACTCACAAATATGCTCCAATCTTAAGTCCACAAATGCACTGTGTCCCCTCTATGTTTTTTTACCGCTACTACAACGGCCTCTTTTCCACGGAAATAAATTTGTGCCAGTTTAAGAATACAGAATATTATTTTAAGCTGGAATCTTGTCTCATAACCATAGATGTGTGCCACAACACGTTCAAATACTCACCAACGCTCCCCAACTCCAGAGCTACAGATGTATTAGGTCCCCTCTATGTTTTTTCTACCGGTACTACAACGGTCTCTTTTCCACGGAAATTACTTTGTGCCAGTTTAAAAAGATATTATTTTAAGTTGAAATCTTGTCTCATAGATCTGTGCCACAGCACGTTCAAATACTCACCAACTCTCATCAACCCCAGGGCTACAAATCTACTATGTCTCCTCTATGTTTTTCTACCGCTACTACAACGGCCTCTTCTTCACGGAGATTACTAACTCCGTGCCAGTTTAAGAATACCGAATATTGTTAAGAAGGAATATTACTTGTTTCATAGTCATAAATGGTTATAAGAAGTTTCGCCGCAAATATATTTTGTTGTAGGAAAATTTGTCATAAGAAATTTCGTTTTGAATGATCTTAGCTCGTTTTTTTTTTAATGTTTGATGTTGAATAAAGAGTTGCTTATTTAACGCTTTCATAAAACTTTTTTTATCATTCTTTTCTTTTTATTTAAAAAAAAATTCTGATATGATATGCTTTACCATTGTCCATACGGGGAATTTTCCTATATGGCGAAATTTCTTACGTCGAATTTACTGGACACTATCATAGGCGTGTGTTACGACACGTTCAAACACTCACCAACATTTTCCAACCTCTGATGCGCAGTTGCACTGTGCCTTCTCTATGTTTTTCTTCCCCTACTATAACGGCCTCTTCTCCACAGAAGTAGCTAACCTTATGCCGTCTTCACTCACGCTCGCCCACCCCACTCTTCTCTTCATCAATATTATACCCACCGTGGAGGCACATGGCCTAGTGGTTAGAGCAGTGGACTCGCAGTCGAGAGATCGCGGGTTCGGATCTCAGACCGGGCGATGTGTGTGTTTATGAGCGAAACACCTAAGCTGCAGGCGGCTCCGGCAGAAGGTAATGGCGAACTTCTGCTGACTCTTTCGCCCCAACTTTCTCTCATTCTTTCCTCCTGCATCTTGCAGCTCACCTGCGACGGAGCGGCGTCCCGTCTAGGTGGGGAACCCATACGCCAAGGAAACCGGGAAACCGGCCCTTATGAGCCAGGCATGGCTTGAGAAGGAACAAACATACCCACCCTCCAAACCCACTCTAGCCTTTTTTTCTCCACTCCTTCTTCCACAAAACCTTCTACCGCTAGAATTCTCTCCCAACCCGTATTTTTTTCTGCCGCCATTAATTTACCGTTTCTCCAGGGAAACATCAATCACATCAGTCCTACCTGTTTAGGATTAGAACCAGTGAAAGGCGCCAATACAACGCTTGATTCAAACTACTTAATCCTCCCATCTACCTTCTCCACCAACAGCTTGCGTTTCAATGAAGGCCGTGTAGTCAGAGCCCTCAGGCACCTCTTTCACCGAGTCCTACTAGAAGCAAACGTCATTACACTTTCAAACTGGATTCCCGAGTTTGACCATTTAAGACTATGAATATAATCCAACCAGCTTATACACCATCTCATTTTTTATCTACTCCTTAGATCTACTGCAGGATGGATGGGCTTGAAGAATCGATTTTGCGATCCTTACGATTCTTCAGACATTCTGATAACATGTCCATAATACCGGAACAGTGACGTCTCAATGCGGAATTTTGGGCTTCTTTCAGTTTCCGTCTACCAAATCCACTCACAAAGTTTTGAACGGCCCGAGGATATCCTAGAAGATACTTGCCCAAGGTACCACTTAAATCTCCACATGATTTCCTTCAATCAAATTCACGCACAACGCATTGACTGGTCAAGGGTTATTGTAGAAGACACTTCTCCAAGATGCCGACCCGCATTGGGCTTGAACCCTGAACTGCGTAGTTGCAAAATTTGCTTGATAACATCCGTTAGATTTATATTCGAAAGGTTGATGGGTTTTTCTGCTAAAGAAGATAATTTTGGAGAAAGCAGCTTATCGGATTATTGGGAGATAACGCTGGACAGTGGCAAACAGACGCATTCAGCTTTTAAATAATCAATTTTATTGCTTTTTAATCGATACACTGCAATTTGTTTTCGTTTTAGGTCTTGTTGATTTAATTGAGAAGCACAGCTAAACCATCTCTTAAAAAATTACACATACTTATATATATATAATATATATATATATATATATATATATAATATATATATACATACACATACAAACATTCATACAACATACAGAGTATATATACAGGATGCGGTGAATAAATTGTCGTTGAAATTACGCAAAAACGAAATACACTGGCATCTCATTTATCAGATAATTTACCAAAATTATATAAAAATAATTGAAATACTAAAGAGTAAATTTATTCAATAAAATCGCCATTGGCTTCAACTACGGACTCCAGACGACCTCAGTATCTCCTACAACTCTTCTGGATGGTCTCGTTGTTTAAGTTGGTGAATGCTGCCATAATCCTTGCCTTCAGTTGATCTTTGGTGTTACAAGGAGTTTTGTTAGTCTCTCACTCAACTGCACCCCGCATATAATAATCAAGGAGGTTGTAGTCTGGGGAGTTAGGTGGCCAGATATTAGGGGTGATGTAGTCGCAGAAATTGTCTGACAGCCATGACTGGGTTCTCCTGCTTGTGTGGCATGGTGCCGAGACTTGTTCCCGGATAAGGGTCTTCCAGCAGTCACCCTCTTGACTTAAGCCAGCACTACCTCCTCCAGGCACTTGATGTAGGTTTTCGTGTTGAGTGTGAGGCCGTGTGGGAAGATGATTGGAGACATAACGTAGTCATCACTTGTGATCACTCCAAACACTATGATATTGACTGGTACTTGTCCTCAGATTGCTCTGTCCTTCGTATTGGAGATTTCCGTGCGAATGCCAAGCAGTACAGCATGTTGTTTCGAAATTTCTGACAGAGGAAATTGCGTCACGGTGCTGTTTTTCACACAGACGGTGCCCAACTGACCCTACTATACTTTATAGTCAACAAAATCAAAAACAAACAATGCGCATGTGCGAAATTAAAATATAAAACGGTGCTAATTTACCCATCGCACTCTCTATATATACATACAATGAGAGAGAGAGAGAGGAGAGAGGGAGGGAGAGAGTGAGAGAAAGAAAGAAAGAAAGAGAGAGAGAGGGAAAAAACAGCACTTTAATATCAAAGGTAGAGTAATTAATGGTTTATTGAAGCTGAATAGCAAAAACAAATCTCATCTGTCTGATGATCACTTACGTGAAACACTGAGTTAGTTTGTGAAGGTTTTCGGATTCAATAAATCACTACACACCTATCTATCTATCTATCTATCTATCTATCTATCTATCTATCTATCTATCTATCTATCTATGGACAGAGAAATGAATAGACAGATGGATGGATAGCTAGAGAGAGATAGAGATAGATATAGATATAGATAGATAGATAGATAGATAGAGAGAGAGAGAGAGGGAGACAGGCAGATAGATAAATAGATAGATAGATAGACAGACAGACAGATAAATAAATAGATATATAGAGAGACAGATATATTGATAGGTAGTTAGACAGATAAATAGATAAATCGATAAATAGATAGATAGATAGATAACGTATTAGCTTTGTTGAGTATAATTCGAAGTGGTTTGCTTTCAAATTTATTATTGAAAGTTTAATGCAAATGTTGAGTTATGCATTCATATCAAACCCATTTCTCTCTTTCTCTCCCTCACTCTCTCCCTCTCACAAGTATTCTCTCTCTCACTATATTTCACATACACACACACGGATGGACACACACACACACACACACACAACACACACACAGAAACACATGCGCCCGCGCTCTCTTTCTTACTCTCTTCTCTCTCTCTCTTCTCCTCCTCCTTTCTCTCTCTCTCAGCTATTGTAAAGAAACCTTAATTTAAGAATTTCAGGAAAAGTGGAATATACAATTTATAAATAGTCGAACATTATCTTCGCTAGTTGTCTTTCAAACTTATTTCCGACATCTTAAAGATATTAAAATGAGATGTACGCTGAATAAAAAGCTTTTAGTCCGCGTGAAAGTCTCCTTAATAAATATAAACAATTACCAGCATAAATACAAGGCTATGCTTAAGCAGACGACATCTAAGGTGGCGGCTTATCCAATAGCAATTTGATATCGAGTCGATCTTCCATAGTCTTCTGGTATTTATATAAAACTAATAGGATTT
>NW_021823723.1:0-28435 GCF_006345805.1 Octopus sinensis | reverse complement strand
CTGCCCGAAGTTGTGGCTGTACACACAAGGTGCCACGCTGTGGGTAGGCAGAACTCAGTATCATTAGGTTGGAAAGCCAGCTTCTTACCACACACCAACATGAAATTGTTCATACATAAATAAGCTGGCTCTTTTCGAGCGCATCGTAGCTTTAGATTTGACGCCGGGAAAAAGACTGCAGAGCGGAAAATGTGTAATTGTCTTACAGTGTGTTCCATATTGATTTCTCGGTTGGAAAGAGAACCATTTTTGTATCAACTCATTACGTGCGATGAGAAATGGGTACTCTTTGATAACAGCAGGACAGGACAGTGGTTAGATGCAGGAGAGTCACCAGTCCACTACCCAAAACCACCATTGCACCCTAAACAGTCGATGGTCAATGTACGGTGGTCAACAAAAATTACTTACTTTCGCAACAAATAAAAACTGTAACAGAAACATCCTATTGTCAGGAAATTGATTGTAAGCATGCAAAGTTAAAAAAGAAGCAACCCAGAGTAGTGAATCGAGATGGCCCAGTTTTGCTTCATGATAATGCGCGGCCTCACACTTCTTAAACTACGGCCCACAAGTTGCAAAGCCTGAATTATGAAATTTTGGCACATCTTCCTTATTCTTCTGATATCTCTCCTACTGATTATCACATATTTACGGCCATATCACTTTGAAAACACCGGTTCTTGTCCGGTCACCGAAGTTAAGCAAGTCAAGTTAAGTTAAGCAAAGTCGAGCCTAGTTAGTACTTAGAAGGGTGACCGCTTGGGAAACCTAGGCGCTGTAAACGTCTTTCTGAATGGTGGTGCCCCAGCATGGCCACAGCTCGTGAGCTGAAACTAGATGAAAAAAAAATATTTAAGCACTTCGAGCTTGCTATAAGCAATAAAACATTCTTAAATAAAAAAGAGGTAATTGAAGCATTCGAACAGTTTTACATTGTAAATGATGACAAATTCTTTGAAGATGGAATATATGCCTTAGAGGAACGTTGGATGCAGGCCATAAATGAGCAGGGATCATATTTTGATGAAATAAATAAATATTCTAATACTTAAAAAACAATTTTAATATTTCCTTGTTCAAATGCGACATTTCATGTGAGACAACCTAATATTAATGTATATATGTTTATATTTGTATGTACATATGTATAATTTTATATGCCGTTTGTGCCTGATGAATATGTGTGAAGTATTTCTCAACATATTCCAAGGTATTTCTCTGAAGCGAATCGAAGACAGTCCACGATTCGCTCACTTTCTCAATAACGGTCTTAAGTTGGTAACCTTTGAGTTGTCTTTTCAACTTAGGGAAGAGATGGAAGTCTTCGCAGGTGCTAAATCTGGCGAATAGGATGTGTGCAGAAGCGATACAATGTTGTTTTTGGCAAGAAACTCACGAGTGAGGAAAGCTTGGTGACAGGGTGCATTGTCCTTGTGAAGAATCCAATTCTTCCTGCTCCACAGATTTGATCGCTTTCGCCGAATGTCCACCCGTCAAAGAGTTGCAGTAGGACTTTCGATTGACGGACTAGCTCTGGGGGACAAATGCACAATACCTATTTCTTTACTACCCACAAAGAGGACAAACAAGGACAGACAAACGGATTAAGTCGATCATATCGACCCCAGTGCGTAACTGGTACTTAATTTACCGACCCCGAAAGGATGAAAGGCAAAGTCGACCTCGGCGGAATTTGAACTCAGAACGTAACGGCAGACGAAATACGGTTACGCATTTCGCCCGGCGTGGTAACGTTTCTGCCAGCTCGCCGCTGTGCACAACACCACATTTCGGAGGCGACGCTCGTGGCAGATCTTCCAGATTTGTCATCGTCTTCCAAGGACATTCTTCTGAGTTTTGAAGCGCCCGCGCCACTTGAAACATTGCAGACCACCCATTACCTCGTTGCCGTATGCTTGCCGAAGCTTGCTCAATGTCTCTCTAGCAGATTTTCCGAGTTTAATGCAAAATTTCAATTTCTCACTTTGTTCCAACTTCCTGTCCATGACAAAAGCGCAAACTACAGCATACACGTGATCACAATATATACATATATATATATACATATATATGTAAATGAAATATGTGACAATTATTCGGTAGCCAAGATAAAACTCCGAGTTTCGGATGTCGGGGTGAAAATCCACGCCGCCATCTCTTCAGTTATCCGGCCATCGGAAAAGTATGCTATGAAAATGACCGTTAAACAAAGGGAAATTACTATGTGATTGACCGTTATTAAGACAAAAGAGCTATTTGAATGACCGCTAAGTGAGGGGGGGAGTAAAAATAATGGGGTAAAAATGTTCATAGTATTCGCGTAAGCGCGCATGTCCATACCTACACATGTGCGCCCGCACACCCACGTACATGCGCCTCTAAGTATACACTCATCCACCCTCACTTGAAACACACTTTCTCACCCACATCATTCGCCAAAAAAAATTATATATATACAATTCTACACACACGCGCACCATAAAGGTTCATACACAAGTCTATATACGCACATGCGCAAGAAAAAACAGGGCTAAAAGCAAAATACAGGAAAATGTGTAAAAATGTATAAAAAAACATTGAGTAAAACACGTCTATATGTGCATATACTCGCATGCACGCACACACATCTATATATGCACATACCCGCACACACGCACACGTCCACACGCGCGCACAAAAGAATCCATATACACGTCTATATACGCACAGGGAAAATTCAGGGTGGAAGGTAGAATACAGAAAAATTATGTGTAAAAAAATATATGAGCAATAAACCTATAAAACAATATCTCTATAAATATGAAAAAAAATATATGCATAAAATATATAAAAATATATATAAAAATATATAAAATTGAGATAAAACCTTTTTAGAAAGTCGAAAGACACTAACCTTTCGGAAGAGATTTCACAAATTGTGTGTAGGGTTTACTTTTACAGAAGTGCAAGCACTTTCAGTTCTTAACGTTTTCAAGCACATGTTCGACTTTCTAAAAAGATTTTTTTCTCAGTCTTAACTCTTTGAGAAAAAAATCTTCCCTCCAAATATATATATATGATCGACTGCTAGCCACTAAAGATTTTTTTCTATATTCTCTCTCTCTGTTTAGTTGTTTATTTTTCTCTGTTTCCTTTCTGTTGAAGAGCGAGGCTCGAAACGTAAAAAACTTTTTCACTTCTTGAGCGTTAAACTAATACACCTGTTTGTTGTTTACATACCAGTCTTCGTCATTTGTTATTGTTTTTAGTGTAATTCAAACTATATATATATATATATAATATATATATACGTAAACAAAGTCAAATGCAATACAATAAATTATTATTATCGCCGGGTGTCTAGGACACGCCATATATTATTCATATATAAGTACATTAAAAGGCGAAAGTGTGTACTAGATACACAAAAGCTGGATAAATTTAATGAGATGAAAATTAAAAACTTTTACAAACTTAGTTCTTCTTAGACTGCAGTTTCGCCTATTTCAGCAATAAAAATAATATTTATTTACTCAGGTAGGCTCTTCAGTAAGATTCCTGTTATTATGGGAAGCGCACTCAAACAGAGGCACATGCGTCTATATATATTATAATATATATATATATATTATATTATATATATATTATATACAAAATATATATATATATATATATATATATATATATATATATATATATATATATAAAATATATCTTATTAATTATATATATATATATAGTATATATATAATATATAAGTAAAATATATAAATAATATAATGTATAATATATAAATATATATATAATATATATACATACATATATGTACATACCTACATATATAGTATATATACATGTATATATGGGTACAGGACATCAAAAAAACGTTGAAACACAATGAGAAACAAAATCATAGAAACGATACATATAACATAAAGAATACTCCCCTTCTTCAGTTGTCCCTGTTCATCTACTCCGCGTTCCGAAGGCAACATATTATATATATGATATATCTATATATTATATATATATATATAATATATTATATATATATATATAAAGGGAAAGTTTACAAAAATAAACAAAAGACGAAGCAGGGGCTGTACAAACAAACAAATGTATTAGTATACTGCTCAGGAATAGAAAAAGTCTTTTACTTTTCGAGCCTACGCTCTTCCACAGAAAAAAAAAAGAAACAAGGAGAGAAAAAAATGCGTGTAGTAGCTAACGATCTATCATATATATATCTATATATATATACATACATATATATGTATGTATGTATGTATGTATATATGTATGTACGTATATGTATGTGTGTAACACACACACACACATGCATCGACAGTAGAAGCATAACGAATCAGGGCGCCAAAACGCTTTCCTCTGTGTCAGTAACTATCTCACTGACACATCGATCGATCCCCTCAAAACAGCCACGCAGTATCTACTTTAAACGTGCTACTGTTGACGTTAATAACTTCTCTTTCGAATAAAACTTCTAATTGAATCAACGGCCTACATTTCCTTGCTTGCCATTATAAACATAGACAAATTGCTAAAACTAGCCTGTTTAACTCTGCTGTTATTAAATTATACAAAATCTCAACCATTGTAATTGTTGAGAATTCGATAATCGTAATTGCTGACGTGTTTCAATGTATTTCTGATTGGAAGCGAATTTATTCTGTAAATAAGCTTCCTTCGATCCCGTTTCTGAAATTACTACTGCAACCATAAGACAGCTGGTATCTATATACTCTTTACTCTTTTACTTGTTTCAGTCATTTGACTGCGGCCATGCTGGAGCACCGCCTTTAGTGGAGCAAATCGACCCCGGGACTTATTCTTTGTAAGCCCAGTACTTATTCTATCGGTCTCTTTTGTCGAACCGCTAAGTGACGGGGACGTAAACACACCACCATCGGTTGTCAAGCAATGGCTATGGGGTACAAACACAGACACACAAACATACACGCACACATATATATATTTACATATACACGACGAGCTTCTTTCAGTTTCCGCCTACAAAATCCACTCACAAGGCATTGATCAGCCCGGGGCTATAGCAGAAGACACTTGCCCAAGATGCCACGCGGTGGGACTGAACCCGGAACCATGTGGTTGGTAAGCAAGCTACTTACCACACAGCCACTCCTGCACGTTTTTATTTATCTTTGCCTTTTTATTTATCTTTACTTCTTAATTGACTCGGTCAACGGACTGGGGTAGGGCACCGCTCTAAAGGGGCTTTTATTTGGACAAATCGTCTCCAGTATTTATGCTGCCTTTTCTTTTGTATTTTTCCTCCCGAAATTTGTGGCTGTGTGGTAAGAAGTTTGCTTCCCAGTCACATGGTTTCAGGTTCAGTCCCACGACGTTACACCTTTGGCAGGTCTGTTCTACTACAGCCGCCCGAGCTAAACAAAGCCTTGTGAGTGGATTTAATAAACGGAAACTGGAAGGAGCCCTTCGTATATACATATATATATATATATATATATATTATATGCATTATGTATTCATGTATGCATATATATATATAGGCTCGAAACGTAAAAAAACTTTTTCTATTCCTGAACGGTATACTAATACATCTGTTTGTTTTGTACACCACCTGTCTTCGTGTTTTGTTTTTTCGTAAAACTTTCCCTATATATATATATATATATATATATATATATATTATATATATATATATATATATAATATATATATATATATATATGTATATATATGTATATATGTATAATAATATAATGTGTATATATATAGTATGTATGTATATATGTATAATAATATAATGTATATATATATGTGTGTGTGTGTGTGTGTATGTATGTATAATGTGTGTGTCTGTGTGTTTAGGTTTGACCCCCACCACCGCTTGATAAACAGTGTTGGTGTGCTCACGTCTCCCAAGTCTATCGGTTCGACAAAGAAGACCGATAGAATAAGCACCAGGCTTTTAAAAAATAAGTACCTGGGATCGATTCATTCGACTAAAATTCTTCAAGGGGGTGCCCCAGCATGGCCGCAGTCTAATGTCTGAAGCAAGACGTAAACAAACCAACACCGATTGTCAATCAGTGGGATGGGACAAACACACACACACCACACACACACACATATGCACACGCACATGTGAATACGACGAGCTTCCGCACGTTTTCCGTATATCAAATTCACTCGCAAGGCATCGGCATGCCCGAGACAATAGTAAAAGAAACTTGCCCTAGATGCCACGCAATTGCACCGAACCCAGAATCATGAGAGTGCAGTGTGAGCTTTTTAATCACACACTCTGTAGGTATGTATGTGTGTATGGATGGCTGGATGGATGTGAAGGCGCCTGGCTTAGTGGTTAGGGCATTCGGCTCAAGATCGTAAGGTCGTAAGTTCGATTCCCGGCGACGCGTTGTTTCCTTGAGCAAGACACTTTATTTCACGCTGCTCCAGCCCACTCAGTTGGCAAAAATAAGTCGTACCTGTAATTGAAAGGGCTAGATCTTGTCACACTCTGTGTCAGGCTGAATCTCCCTGACAACTACGTTAGGGGTACACGTGTCTGTGGATTGCTCAGTCACTTGCACATTAATTTCACAAGCAAGCTGTTCCGTTGATCGTATCAGCTGGGACCCTCGTCGTCGTAACCGACGGAGTGCTCCTTCTATGTATGTATGTATGTATGTTTGTATGTATGTATGTTTGTGTGTATGGATGGATGGATGGATGGATGGATGGATGTGTGTATATCTGTGTAAGTATGCAGACACCTACATATGAATGTGTGTATGCTTCTATGCTTTTCCATGTGCATATATAGATGTATATATTGTGTGCGGTGCATATGTACGGCTTTCGTGACCACGCACCCTTCATTTATACGGATATACATGTTTGTATATATGCGGGAATGTCTAAATACATATGTATTATGCTACGTTTTCGCATGTAAGCACAAATGTGTACATGAGGATGAGGTTGCGTACACACACAGACACACACAACACACATATATATATATATATACTCTTTTTACTCTTTTACTCTTTTACTTGTTTCAGTCATTTGACTGCTGCCATGCTGGAGTACCGCCTTTAGTCGAGCAAATCGACCCCAGGACTTATTCTTTGTAAGCCCAGTACTTATTCTATCGGTCTCTTTTGCCGAACGCTAAGTGACGGGACGTAAATACACCAGCATCGGTTGTCAAGCAATGCTAGGGGGACAAAACACAGATACACAAACACACACACAATATATATATACATATATATATACATATATACGAAGGCTCTTCAGTTTCCGTCTACCAAATCACTCACAAGCATTGGTCGGACGGGCTATAGTAGAAGACACTTGCCCAAGATGCCACGCACTGGGACTGAACCGGAACCATGTGGTTAATTAGCAAGCTACTTACCACACAGCCACTCCTGATATATAATATATATATATATATATACACACACACACACACACATATATATATAATATATATATATATATTACACACATATATATATACTCTTTTACTTGTTTCAGTCATTTGACTGTGGCCATGCTGGAGCACAGCCTTTAGTCGAGCAAATCGACCCCAGGACTTATTCTTTGTAAGCCCAGTACTTATTCTATCGACTCTTTTGCCGAACCGTTAAGTTACGGAGACGTAAACATACCAGCATCGGTTGTCAAGCGATGTTTGGGGGACAACACACACACACACACACACACACACACACATGTACATATATACAACGGGCTTCTTTCAGTTTCTGTCTACCAAATCAACTCACAAGACTTTGGTCGGCCCGTGGCTATAGTAGAAGACACTTGCCCAAGGTGCCACGCAGTGGGACTGAACCCTGTACCATTGGTTGGTAAGCAAGCTACTTACCACTCAGTCTTCTACTATAGCCACGGGCCGACCAAAGTCTTGTGAGTGGATTTGGTAGACAGAAACTGAAAGAAGCCCGTTGTATATATGTACATGTGTGTGTGTGTGTGTGTGGGTCCCCCAAACATCGCTTGACAACCGATGCTGGTATGTTTACGTCTCCGTAACTTAACGGTTCGGCAAAAGAGTCGATAGAATAAGTACTGGGCTTACAAAGAATAAGTCCTGGGGTCGATTTGCTCGACTAAAGGCTGTGCTCCAGCATGGCCACAGTCAAATGACTGAAACAAGTAAAAGAGTAAAAGAGTATATATATATATGTGTGTATATATATATATATATGTATATATATATATACGTGTGGATGTTTCGGTGGATATGTGTGTATATATGAGTACGTACATACATAGATGCTTGTGTATATTTGCGTGAATGTGTACGTATGTAGACGTTATGAATGCAGGTGGTTTACATCTATGTATTGTGAGAATATGGTTGCGTGTATTTTTTCTTTTTTCTTTTTCTTTCTCTACCTATTAGAGTAACTTCCCTTTTATTCAACAGTTTTTGATAACGTCTCTTGCCATTAATAGCCGACGAGAATGTATCGTAGCTCTTCGCTTCGACATTCGAAACTCCGAGTACTATAATGACAACCTTTTCCTGTTTGTTCTAAATTATAACAAAGCTAAATAAGCCTCTATTTCTCTAATATCCAGGTCTCATTCTTTTGTGGTTACATTTTATTATTATTATCATTATTATTATTATTATTATTATTATTATTATTATTATTATTATTATTATTATTATTATCATTATTATTATTATTATTATTATTATTATTAGAGAGAGAGAGAGAGAGAGAGATATAGATATAGATATCTATGTGTGTGTATATATGTATATATATGTGTGTGTATGCTTATATATATATGTATATATATATATGCATATAAATACTAAGCAATAAGGGTTTAGCAACGAATTGCCTTACCACATACCGAATTTAGAAATAGCAGTCAAAGGTTATAGCTATTTCTTCTACTAAAAAGGGAGATCTCAGTAAAAACAGCAATTGGAAGGCTGACACAAACAGGTAAGAGAGAATGAATTAACTGCAATCTATCAAACATTTTTAAAGTTATCCTACGGACGTACGTTTCGAAATCAAGTTTTAAGGAAAGCATAAGAATTAAAATAAATATTAAAAATTCTATTACCGAAACTTCCTTCTCTTCAGGTAGAAACTAAATACTATAATCATAAATGATTTATATTGAATTTTGAGATACTAGGAGGCACCAACTCAACTCAGTTCAGAGCGAGCTAGAATCCGCAACTAGTATCACCGAATTCAAATTTGTGAATGAAACGATTGTGTCAACAGCCCCTTCCCAACCGCGTGTAGCCAAAAACAAAATGCTGTGGTCATCTACTGAGATAAAATATGGTTTCCGTAATAATGAAGGGTGAAATTAATTAATTTGGAATAATTATCAATTACACCAAGTAGTCTTCGGCATGTAAAAGCCTCATTCGAGGAAAATTTAAGTAATACTAAGCAATAAGGGTTTAGCAACGAATTGCCTTACCACATACCGAATTTAGAAATAGCAGTCAAAGGGTTATAGCTATTCTTCTACTAAAAAGGGAGATCTCAGTAAAAACAGCAATTGGAAGGCTGACACAAACAGTAGAGAGAATGATGAATTAACTGCAATCTATCAAACATTTTTAAAGTTATCTACGGACGTACGTTTCGAAATCAAGTTTTAAGGAAAGCATAAGAATTAAATATTAAATATTAAATAATTCTATCTTACCGAAACTTCCTTTCTCTTCAGCGTAGAATACTATAATCAAAATGATTATATATTGAATTTTGAGATACTAGGATGGCACCAACTCAACTCAGTATCAGAGCGAGCTAGAATCCGCAACTAGTATCACCGAATTCAAATTGTGAATGAAACGATTGTGTCAACAGCCCCTTCCCACCCGCGTGTAGCCAAAACAAAATGCTGTGGTCATCTACTGAGATAAAATATGGTTATCCGTAATAATGAAGGGTGAAATTAATTAATTTGGAATAATTATCAATTACAACCAAGTAGTCTTCGGCAAGTAAAAGCCTCATTCGAGGAAAATTTAAGTAATACTAAGCAATAAGGGTTAGTTAGCAACGACTTGCCTTACCACATACCGAATTTAGAAATAGCAGTCAAAGGGTTATAGCTATTTCTTCTACTAAAAAGGGAGATCTCAGTTAAAAACAGCAATTGGAAGGCTGACACAAACAGGTAAGAGAGAATGAATTAACTGCAATCTATCAAACATTTTAAAGTTATCTACGGACGTACGTTTCGAAATCAAGTTTTAAGGAAAGCATAAGAATTAAATATTAATATTAAAAATATATATATATATATATATATATATATATATATATGCACATATATATATATATATATTATATATGCATATATATATATTATATGTGTGTGTGTGTATGCATATATATATTATATATATATATATATATATTATAATGTATATATATATATATATATATTGTGAAATTTGATAGTATTTCTAAGTTCTAAGTTGAAAATTTCCCTGTAAGTTTGGAATAATATTCCCTCATATTATTATATATATATATTGTATGTAATATATATATGTATATATGTATTATATATATGTATTATATATATATATGTAATATATATATATGTATATATGTAATATATATATATATGTATATATGTATTATATATATATATGTATGTAATATATATGTATGTAATATATATATATATATATATATATATAGATATGTAATTGAATAAGTTGAAGTCAGCCAGAAGGACTACGGTTGGACATTTAATTGCAATCACTACAATTGTTTCCGCGCAACGTAGTTTTCCAGGCTTGCGGGTATTTTGTTTTGTAACCGTTTCTCTGCATTATGAGATCTATTTTTGTTTCTTCAGGCGATATATAAATATTGTCTCCATAAACTCAAATTCTCGGCTTCAAAAGCATCTTATCAGTCTGTCGTAGCCTGCGTGCTATTAGCAGCCACTGAGTGTATCAATGTGTGTGTGCGCGTGTATGTCTGTGTGTGTGTGTGTGTGTGTGTGTGTGTGTGTGTGTGTGTGTGTCTCATTTGTTAATGTAGATCCCCAGAAGATGTAAATGACCGCCAGAAAAGTCTTACCCCATCGCACTATTACTGACGATATTCCCCTTTCACTTTCTATTTGTCAGTGATCAAACCCAATGGAAATATAAGACTGACGTCGCTAAGGTTCACAAGATTTCCGTAAAAATCATCAGAAGCAACAGCAGCCAGCTGCCCTTCTTGTATTCAGGGGTCACCTTGTAAAGACTCTCCAGTTCCCTCTGTATTGTAATGTTTGGATATCAGCCAGCATTTTGTTTTTAGTCCATTCTTTCATTTTGTCAATCCACAGATATCTTCAACAGTTTCTGACCCTCGTCCCTTGCACACTTTCTGTCAGGATTGAGCTTGTGCAATCATTCGTGGTGTATTTCATGTCCAAAATATGATAGATTTGTAAACCTGATTCCTGTTTGTAGGTGTTTATGAATTTTCAGCTTTACTAATACTGCAGCATGCGTTACCCTGTCTTTCCAATTTATTCTGCAAACTATGAAAGATCCACATTTCAAACGCACCTGTCGTCTTTTCCATTGTTCTGTACATTGTCCACGTTCGTGACCCGTTGAAGACAATTCTTCAATGATGAAATCGTATAACAAACAAAATTTGAAACTTCAAAACCAAGAAAACGACATAAAATATTTAAACTTAATCAAAACGAAACAATACTAAATGTTCCATTTTCTATCTTTGACAGGGTGACTCGGGTGGCCCACTGACCTGCACCCGCTCTTCAGATAACGCATTGGTGTTAGTTGGCGTCGTGTCTTATGGATGGGAATGTAATGAAGGCCTCTCCGTCTTCGCTAATGTGGCACATTTCGGTTCTTGGATCACTACTACTTTGGACGAAATTTCAAAGCGGTCGAATGGCACAGAGGCAGAGGCGTACTAACATAAATATACATACATAAATAAACACACAACACACACACACACACACACACACACTGAGGACGAGCCCTGTTTTGTTTGTGTCCTTTTGCTACAATAGCGACATCAGCTATACTATCAATAAACATTTGCGAACTTTTAAGATCTTATATATTTATTTATTCATTTATGGAATTGTTTCTTTTTTTTTTTTTCACATTTAAACTTTTTTTAAACATTCCTTCATCGGTCTCATAGTCAAGGGACTTGAGCTTCGTGGCCATGCTGGTGCAACCCCCTTTAAAATTTCTTTGTCAATCATAACGATCTTTAGAATATATGTCAGAGGCTGGTACATACATATTTTATCAATCTCTAAATTAGAGAATCTCTAAGTAATATTTTTAATATAAGGTAACGCAATATCATACGTCGGTTTACAACTGATACACATAAAAACGTCTATAGCACAATTACAGAGACACAAGCAAGCAGAGGAGCAGATAGATAGATAGATAGATAGATAGATAGATAGATAGATAGATAGATAGATAGATCGATAGATAGATTAGATAGATAGATAGATAGATAGATAGATAGATAGAAGATAGATAGATAGATAGATAGGTAGAATAGATTAAATATACTATATATATATATAATATATATTATATATATCTTATTATAAAAGGCAGATTTTATCTGCCTCCTTTGGGAGTTATACAAATCTACATATAAGATTTCTTCAATTACAATTTACCTAGAATTTTAACAGTACAATGCATCGCGTCATGCCAGGTCCAGTTTTAAATTTAAACTCCAATTAAGCAAAATTTACAGAAAACTCACATTCTGTGTGGTGTGTCAAATGCTTTTCTTAGTCTGGTTTACACCACACGCAAACGACACACACACAGTGGGCAACGAAATAAAATGAAAGTAAATAGCGACAGAGTGATTTGAGGAAGACTAAACTGAAAGTATTCTGTCTATGACGCTGATAGATACATGAGTAAAATGTATGGGAAGCTAAGAGCTAAGAGTGAGTGAAAATGTTCTTGGAAGAGAGTAAATAGCGAGAGAGAGAGTGATTGACGAAGAACTTACATTAAATAACCGTAGTGGCTTGTGTTAGTAATAAAGTAAACATACACTCATACATACATACATACTACATACACATACATACATACATACACACACACAACACATACATACACACACACATATACATACAACAACATACATACATAAATACATATTTACATACATACATACATATACATACATACATACACCAACACACACATACACACACACCAGTATTGAAGCTTGAGAACAATCAGATACATTGGCAACACATCTGTTGAAAATATTATTGTTCACAACACATACATATACATATATACATACAGACAGACAGACAGATAGACACACACACACACACACATGATCCAGCATGGCCACAACCTCAAGGCTGAAACATATAAAAGAATAACAGAATATAAATGTGTGCAAAGTAAAGAAATATAATGCAGTATATGGGGATTGGGACAATAAGCGTAAGGCAGTGTCAATGGTGGGTTCCAGAAATCCCGAGCCATAAACTACAGCCTAGAAGACGAGCCTCATCCTGAAAGATCTGTAGAACTCGACAAGGACATCCGAAAACCCTGGTGGACAAAATCTCATCGTAACTGTTGAGGAACTAGCAGAGAAGCTTGGATTTGGTCATCCAACCATTCATTGAGACCTGTGTGCTATCGGAAAAGTCAGCAAATTGGGTCAAGGGGTTCCTCACGAACTTTCCGAGTCTAATTGCATGCAGAGAGTGAATGTATGCTTTTCTTTGCTGTCACATCTCACCACTACTGCGCTATGTATATCTATATATATAAAACTGTAGTTGTGTGAGTGTCTGTCCCCTTTCGATTTAGATTCCTAACTACTCCCACATTTTGCGGTGCAGTTTAACCAAATTCGGGTACCTTATAGTCGTGATTCATATCGAGCCCGTCTTTGAATATTAGCGCGCGTCTACGATGAGTCTACGATTTTAAAAATAATTTAACATCATTTTGTATTCCATTTTAATGCATAATTTTTCGTGTGTCGATGGCGGCGGAGTTGGCGTCCACGCTCACACCTGCACCTGTGGGGAAGGGAGTGTAAGGAAATAACGTCGTAATGCGTTGTCAAGGAGACCAGTGTTCTTTAGAACAACGACTTCATGGCTTGAAGACACCAAAAAGAAATGGCTAAGAAAGCGTCTACATGAGTGTACGATTTAAAAAAAAATTTACCATCGTTTTTTTCCATTTTAATGCATTTTTTGCTATTATAAAGGGAAGTAACTCTCTAAAATGTCTACGATGAGTCAACGATTTAAAAAAAAATTTACCATCATATTTTTTCCATTTTTTGCTATTTTGGGCTATAACTCTCTAAAAAGGAATATAGTTATTTCCCTTACAAACCCGAGCAACGCCGGGCGATACTGCTTAGTATATATATATATATATATAATATTAATTAGAGACAAAACCACTATTTTGCAATCAAATATGTAGTATATATATATATAGATAGATATAGATAGATAGATAGATAGATAGATAGATAGATAGATAGATAGATAGATAGATCGAGAGATAGATAGATAGGTAGATAGATAAAATACTATATATAATATATATATATACATATATATAATATATATATATGTATGTATATATAGAGAGAGAGATAGATAGATAGATAGATAGATAGATAGATAGAAGATAGATAGATAGATAGATAGATATGTAGATAGATATAAATATACTATATATATAATATATATATATATATATATATATATATATATATAGTAATACCAGCGATTTATATTATTTTTATTTTATCGCAATGTGATTTGTTTATATATATATATGCCCCAGCATGGCCACAGCTCATAAGCTGAAACTGGAAAAATCAAAAAATCAAAATCAAATATATGTATGTATATATATATATATATATATATATATATATATATATATATATTATATATATATATATATATATTATATATATATATATATAGATAGATAGATAGATAGATAGATAGATAGATAGATAGATAGATAGATAGATAGGGTAGGTAGGTAGATAGATATAAATATACTATATATATATATATATATATATATATATATATATATATATATATATATATATATATGTATATATAGATAGATAGATGATAGATAGATAGATAGATAGATAGATAGATAGATAGATAGATAGATAGATAGATAGATAGATAGATAGATATAGATATAAAATTAAATAAGTGTAGAAATTGATATTAATCAATTAAAACCAGCGGCCTGGCATTTTTTTTAAATCCGAAGATAAAAAATTTTTTTACATACAAAATTTTGAGTTTTTTGCTGAATTTTTTCTTGAGAACACATTCTTCGGGGAAAATGGCGATTTTGACGTCTATATCTAGCATACAGGCTATCCACTTTTAGTGGTCAGCCCTCTAATTTTTGTATGTATATATATATATATATATATATATATATATGTATATATATATGAACACAGGCGTGGCTGTATGTTAAGAAATTTGCTTCCCAACCACATGTATACGTATATCTACACACGCCCCCACACGCACACTTATAATTGCACACATACATATACACATTCCTGCATCTCGTTAGTTTTTCAAGCGGTAACTAATTGTTGACATATATTATTATTATTATTATTATTAATAATATATGGCGGCATTGTAAGGTTACATATCTAAACTTATATGAACATCAATATCTGCACACAAGTGTAATGATATAGAAAGGTATGTTTTTACCTCTTTAGATAATCATCTATAGATTAATTCTTCTATTACGTTAGTGTATACATTATATTATCTACATATATACATACATACATATATATATATATATATATATATATGTTATATATATATATTATATATATATATATATATATATATATATATATTATATATATACGAAGGGCTTCTATAGTACCTTTAGTCTGCACACTTTAGTGTCCCACGGTTCCGTCCAAGGGATCATGTAGGAACATACACAGATACAACTGTGTCTGTGCATAATCAACGCAATAAAGTAAACTTTTGTCTCTTTAGTTAATCAGTCGAGTACGTCTTTTGCAAAAGTTATACTCTAGTTACTAACTGTTACGTTCTACAAGTGTCCTATGCTAGGGTAGTTTGCATTGTACTGTGTGAACTGGTGTTTAGGTGTATGCATGCATCTGGGCAGTCCTTCAGCAAATTTATTAATAATTCGCTCTATTGACAGCGATTCCTCGGAACATTGCTGACATTTCCGGAATAGTGTGTTGTAGGGACTCACGTGTTTAATTATTGACCAGGTCAGATCGTATTTTACTTTCTCTTCCTTGAGTCGCCAAATGAAATTGGCCAATGATGTTGCGTGCCGTTTAAGGATTTTACAAAAGTTGACTATGTGGTTTCTATATCTATTTTTGAAAATATCAACCGATGCACAAATATATACGTAGAGACGTCCTATAATATCTACAGTGCACTTGTACACGACATTTCGGGTCTTGCATTGGTTACCCAGAGGACATTTCGAACTGTACCAGCATGAGCAAAGATTGTCAGTTTTCTTGTTTGCGTGTGTACAGCCGGTATCTCTCTGGTCGGTTCTATTTCCATTCGTGCTTGTGGCTACCCTATTATTATTATTTTTATTATTGCTTGGTGCATTTGTGTTGTTGTGTCTATCATGTGTTAGTTGGTTAGTAAGTTTGTTGCAGTTGTTTTTTCTCTGTTGGTTTGTATTATTGTTCGAGTCACTGTTACTGTGGTGCGTTATGTGGTTGGTATTTGCACTGTCTCTAGGGTTGTTATACGTCACCGTCAATTTTTGATGCCCTATTTTCGATGCTGCCTACATGATGCCTTACTTTTTGACTGTTAATTCTATGAATGTGGTGCTCCATCTTCGATGCGTTAGCACATGCTTGCTTTACAGTGTGCCGGTTGAACAGCTGGCTGTACGTGCTGTTTTTAGGGAAGCAACAATCGAGTGCTGCGAAGAACTGTTTCCCGATCCTGGATGAGATGTTCGAGCCCCAGATCGCATTGTACCAGAGGACATCATGATTCTTGTATTTCCTATTCGGTTTATTTGTTCGGGTGTTTGGGGTGACGTTGAGATTTTGCGCTTTCCTGTGTTTAATTGTGCTGGTTTATTGTCCGCTTCTGTTTTTTTCTATCCCATTATTAGTTCTCATGTACCTACTTCTGATTGCCCTATTCTTATGGTTTGGGATACCTTTACGTCGGTTTTGAACGTTGTGCGAGTGGTTAGTGCCATGTCTTGTGGGGTTATTCCCTGAGCACTCTGTGTTAATATAATTACTCTTACTACTACTCGCTGAGCTATTTGGTTTAATAGGATCGTTATTATTATTCCTACTACTACCCGCGTATCAGATTTTCGCACGGTAGCCGGCCGTGGCTAGAGTAGCGTTATAATAGGCTGCGTGTTTGTTAAAATATCTTTGTTGGCGGATAATCTAGATATTCTGGCGGAAATGCTCCTAACTAGTCCCCTAATAGTATATGATAGATGATTTGATCCATTGTTTATCTCATTGGACTTATGAAATGGTTCGTGCAGCCCAATATCTAAATTGAAAGTAGCGTCTAAGAAACTTACCCTATGGTATTTGTTATCTATGTTTATTCAGAATCCAAAGATTTTTTGTGCTTTTCTCGCTTTACCCTACTTAATATATTTATGGAGAATAACGCAGATTCCTGGGAGAAAGGACTGGATCAGGGATAGGATGTAGACTCCGACTAGATCGGTGACTTGTGCAGAATCCAAGAATCCCATAGCAATATCGAATGCGTCTTCTCTATCGAACCGGTTCCACAGTTTACCATCAAAATCTACAATGGTTCCGCACGCCGCTAGTATTACGTCGATTTCGCATCTAGAAATATCTGAATTACTCTTAGCGTAGATTAATGCCTTATTTAAGAATATAGGGGTCGTGTTGGCGTACTATCCCTCGATGTCCAGTTGAATGAATTTACTATGTTTATTTATTTCTAGTTGGTTGAACCACCCGATTACGCCCTGTGTGTCTGACCACAGTGTTAAAGTGCTTTTAGATCTTACTTTTGGCAGTATTCTCTCTATTATCGTCTTACCTATTCTCCCGCTGTGCGATTTCAAGGGGCAGGTTAGTCTAATTGAGGGGACACTCCGAAAATTCGGTTTATGGTCTTTCAGCGTTTTCCGAGGTTTTCTTGGTGCATAAGTTTCGGGCCTATCCGAAAGTTCTATCGTGTATATCTAGGTGGTTCACTATTTATAATCCCCGTCTATTGATTTTATTTAGTGTTTCAGAGTGTGCTTGTCTGTATTTACCACTTAGCTTCTTACGTATTAAATTCTTATAAAGATCAAAATCATCAGTGTAAATATTACTGGTTTTATCCGCTGATACAAGTATTTCCGGGAACTTCTCAAACTCATCAAGAAGTTTCTTTAGTTTTTCTTTGTGTCAGTTCTTCCTTCTGTGTCTTCTCTTTTCTAAATTCTACAATTTTGTAGAATTTTTGCTATAGGCGCAGGAGTGGCTGTATAGTAAGTACGCTTGTTTACCAACCACATGGTTCCGGGTTCAGTCCCACTGCGTGGCACCTTGGGCAAGTGTCTTCTAATATAGCATCGGCCGACCAATGCCTTGTGAGTGGATTTGGTAGACGGAAACTGAAAGAAGCCCGTCGTATATATATATATGCATGTGTGTGTATATGTTTGTGTTTCTGTGTTTGTCCCCCTAGCATTGCTTGACAACCGATGCTAGTGTGTTTATGTCCCCGTTACTTAGCGGTTCGGCAAAAGAGACCGATAGAATAAGTACTGGGCTTTCAAAAGAATAAGTCCCGGGGTCGAGTTGCTCGACTAAAGGCGGTGCTCCAGCATGGCCGCAGTCAAATGACTGAAACAAGTAGAAGAGAAAAGAGTAAAAGAGAGAGTATGTTGTATAAGGTTTCTTCGAATCTAGCGATTTGTTTATTGGTTGATGGATTGTTCCGTGGTTCAAATTCCCGTTGAAGCCACTTGTTCGGTTGCTTATCATTTTTGTCGAAAAAGGAAGCTTTCCATCGCATTCTGCGAATGAATTGGCTGCTCATCTCGCTCATGTATTAAAGGTAATAGTAATTGAAAATCGTATCAATGTTTCATTCCCTAAACAGACGGGCATATAACAACATGACTGCCAAAACTCAAGATTTCTAGTGAGGCACACCTTTATGTATGGATGTACCTTGAGAGACCCAGACGGCAAAATGGATGCAATACAATATGCTGAACGGAGTACCACCCATAAGAGACAATTGTGGGATGGGTCGAAACGACCATTGTACAAAATAAAGATCAATACCAAATCCATCTTCTGGTTACTTAAGAAATTATTAGTGTGTGTGTGTGTGTGTGCGTGTGTGTGTGTGTGTGTGTGTGTGTGTGTGTGGTGTGTGTGTGTGTGTGATCACATCAGGTCCCTCCTCGGAGCGAAATCAATGTTTCGTCATTGGTTTGGCTTATCAATGACGGATCCCGAGCAAGGCTCTCTGCAAAACACATCGCCGACTACGACTATATGCTAAATGCACTTAAAAACCATCTGCTGGCATGTCCCAGCGTTTCATGCCACTGAAAAATTCAAATATGAATTAGAAGCAGCTTGAGGTATATAAACAAAATGGAACACGCATACACAAGATGTGTGTGTTGTTAGTTCATGGGTCGGCTGCGGTTTTTAAGCGTAAGAAAATATATTCTCTATGCGCCGCCTGGTGCAGAAGAAAAAAAACACCTGAAAGTAATTCGCAGTCAGTCAAGCGAGGCAACTCACATCGATTTTGTTTGTATACCTCGAATTGCATCTGATTCATATTTAAATATATATTATATACTTATATACAGTATATATATATATATATTATATATATATATATATATATATTATATATATATATATATATACATACATACATACATACATACATACATACATACATACATACATACATACATACATACATACATACATACATACATACATACATAACCCCAACCGCAGCGATTATTGTAGTAATAGTGATAGTCGGTGATATGTGCCCTTACTGAAATTTTCCGAGAAAAAGATAACTTTGGTTTTGAAGGATTTTCTCGAGGAGAGAGTATTCTCTACCAAAGTAAGTAAAAAACCACCAGATACGGTATTAAAAGCTGTTAACGAAATTGGTGATGAGTATTTTCAACAGTGTAATGAACCCACATACTGGCAGATTAACGCCTGTCTATATGCTCTGGCTACTACTGTAATAACAAAGAAAGTACCATCATGGGTTTTGAGGACGGAGCAAAAGATAACTGGTTTACGTAAGACCATCAGTCATGTAAAGATGCTTATTGCATGAATAGGAAACTGGAATGGAACACTAGCACACACCACAACATATGACAGAAGAAGATCCCCATAAACTGGTTACAATATAAACAAAACTGAAAACAATAAAATAAAATACACAGATAAATAAACAAATGGAAGTAAATAACTATATACATTTTTTTAATTATTATTATTACTATTATTATTGTTATACATACATACATACATAAATACATAATAATAATAATAATAATAATAATAATAATAATAATATAATAATAATAATAATATAATAATAATAATTGAGAAGAGCATTGTAGATGTGAGAACTGTTGCTGCTCATGCATTTTAATTTAACTTTAAAGAAAAAAAAATAAAGAAAAAAAATTAAAAATTAACGAACTACTGAGTTTGGTTTAATGGCCTACCAATATACACTATGAGTTTCTTTGCCCTAGGAGTCGGGAAGACACTCGGCAAGAAATGGAAGAAAATTTGAAAGAAGAAAAAAAGAAAGTAATAATAATGATAATAATAATAAGTGGGTGTAAACACATGAACAAAATAAGAATATACAAAAACAAAAACAAAAACAAATTACACGAACGTATATAAACAGAAGATACAAATATTACAGCCCACCCCCACACACACACATACACCCTAACTAAACATAGACGCACATAGAGATATACGCATGCGCAAATGAAGACACATACAATAGAAATACAAAATGGCTGACGGTTAGTAAGGGGAGACACACAAATAAGAAAGAAGAAAACAAAGGACCACTGATGCGGTCACAGGAGTGTGACGAAAGAACTCTGGCCGAAATAAGATTAAGATTAATGTAAAAAATAAATATCACTGAAGCAAAATAACACCAAATATATAGTGCGTGTGTTTTTATTGGCTAAACTGGCAAAATGACCATTCCGAAATACAATAATATCTGTTTCAACACACGATTTCACATAAAAAATCTTGCAAAGCAATTATATATATACATACATACATATATATATATATATATATATATATATATATATATATATATATATATTGGTGCGTTGTTGTACCACTATCCTGTACCACTACGATATCTACTGGAAAATAGCAATCGTAATAAATACGACGCTATTGTATAGCTTCACTGCGTATATACTAGTAAAGACGCGTGTGTGCAACAAACATTAATATTTATCACGATTGCTATTTTCCAGTAAATACCGGTGCCTCGTTGTACCATTTATTTACTTTTATATGTATAATTTTACCCTTACGGGCTATCTCTTACTGGAAAGCAATACTTTCGTATTGCCTTATTATTTTCATTGAAACTTCTTCACTGTTATCGTTCTGTTAACGTTATGGCGTTCAGACGAGTGTACTGGCATAGATGTGGCAACATGTGAAATTTTGTCTAGGTATATGCAGCTGATGAGGACAAATCAAATTTACGTTGTCAAACGTATTTGAAGAGTCAGAAACCGGTCCTGCATTATTCGATTCTAGGTTGTCCATTCATCAGATGTTCTTCCTAGAGGTAAGACAAATTTTTTTCATGTTTGTTGCACACACGCGACTTTGCTAGTATATACGCAGTGAAGCTATACAATAGCGTCGTATTTATTACGATCGCTATTTTCCAGTAAGTATCGGTGCTTCTTTGTACCATTTATTTACTTTTATATGTATAATTTTACCCTTACGGGCTATCTTTTACTGGAAAGCAATAATTTCGTATTGCATTATTATTTTCACATATATATATATATATATATATACTGTTATTTCCAGTAAATATTGGTGCGTTGTTGTACCACTATCCTATATTTATATACATACGTACATAGACACATACATACATACATATATATACACACACACATTTATATATGAAGAATGTGTCACTCTATTCTGTCACCCATATATATATATATATGCGTGTGGGGGGCGGTGATCAGAAGTTAGATAAATATTTTTTTCGCAAGTGGAAGCGTATGAGACTGTTCAGGGGAAATAACTCCGAAATATATGTAGCTGTCCATCTCTTTCACATCCCAGTCGATTTCTTACACCTAGCTTTGAAGTATGCTGTTTCTGAACCCTCCCTCCCCCTCTCTCTCTCTCCCTCTCACTCTCTTTCTCTCTCACTTTCTCTCTCCTTCTCTCTCTCACTTTCTCTCACCGCCGCCCCCTCTCTCTCAGTGGATATGTATGTCTATGTGTGTTTGTGTGTGTGTGCATGTGTATGTGTGCGTGTGTCTTTACATTCACACACACAAACATCGTTTCGTGAAGAATCGATCAGTTCAGTTTCACTCATTACGGAGTTAATGTGAGTTATCTCCCTTACGTTGGCAAAAATCGTTTCCTTAAAACTTATGGAGAACGTTTTAAATTCTTTTTCTCCGTATGTCCGTTAGAGAAGAAAAGTTGAAAAGGTTTACGATTTTATATTTATTTATGTATAAAGTCTTTCTTTTGACTTTCAATAAAGCGTAAATGTTATTCGTAATCAGCTTCGAATAAAATCTACATATGTGGGGGCAGCCAGTACATACATACATGCATGCATACATACATACACACATACACACATACACACGTACATACATACATACACACATACACATATACACACATACATACATACATACATACATACATACACACACACATACATACATACATACACAACATACATACATACATACATACATACATACATACATACATACATACATACATACATACATACATACATACACAAGAGTGTGATATATGTGTGTGTGTGTGTGTGTGTCCGTCCGTTTCTCGTTCGTTTGGTTCTAAACTGTATCGATACCATCCTATCGATACACTCAAATCCTCCACTCAAACCTAATAACCGTTGCTTTTCACTCAATGTCGCTGCTTCATAACAACCAATATAAATATCCAATATAAATAATATTACACTTCAGCTAATATTGGTTCGACCTTTTTTGCTTTGAAGATCCCTCTCTCTCTCCCTCTCTCTCTCTCTCTCTCTCTTTCACTTTCTTTCTCTCTTCCCTCTCTCCCTCTCTCTCTCTCTTTCACTTTCTCTCTTCCTGCTCTCTCTATTTTTCTCTACAACTGTCTCTCTCTCTCTCTCCACTTTCTTTCTTTCCCTCTATTTCTCTCCCTCTGTTTCTTTCCGTCTGTCTCCCTCTGTCTCACTAAGTATCTCTCTCTCCTTCTCTTTCCCTTTCTCTCTCTCTCCCTGTTTCTCTCTTTCACCTTCTTTCTCTCTTCCCTCTCTCTATTTTTCTCTCCCACTGTCTCTCTCTCTCTCTCTGTTTCTCTCTTTCTCTCTCTCTACTTTCTTTCTTTCCCTCTATTTCTCTCCCTCTGTTTCTTTCCGTCTGTCTCCCTCTGTCTCACTAAGTATCTCTCTCTCTCTCCTTCTCTCTCCTTCTCTCTCCTTCTCTCTCCTTTTCTCTTTCCTTGTTTCTCTTTCACTTTCTCTCTCACTCTTTCTTTTTGTCTACCTCTCTCTTTCTTCCTTTCTCCCTTCCTCTCTCTCTTTTTCTCGCTTCTACACACTCTCTCTCTCTCTCTCTCTCTGCTTTTCTCTCTCCCTATCTCTTTCTCTTTTTTCCCTCCTTTCCCTCCCTTTTTTGTCCACCTTTCTCTTTTTCCTTTTTTTGCTTTTTGCCTTCTTCCTTTTGCCCACCTTCTTCCTTCTCTCTCTCTCCTCCCTCTCTCTCTCTCCTCTCTCTCTCTCCTCTCTCTCTCTCTCTTTCCGTTTTAATTTTTTATGTAAGGAACGACAAAGACGAAATAATAATTCAGACAAAAAACACATTTGAGACATAACAAGCATACATATATATATATATATATATCTATATATATATATAATATATATATATATATATATACACACACACACCACACACACATATATATATATATATATATATATATATATATATAAATGTATATATATATATATATATATATAATATTATATATAATATGTATATATATATATAGTATATATATATATATATTATATATATATATATATAGATATATATATATTATATATATATATATATATATATATATTATATAATAATATATATTAAAATATATATAGGGATGGTATTATTAAAATACCATCACAATGGTAGCGAATTATCAGCCGTACAGGCAAATTAATAAAATATATACATACAATATTAGATATGTACATATATACGTACACAAGGGTACTACATGAGTACCTATGTCGCTAATGATAGAAGTCAAAAAATACTTCTGTACCACCGAATAATCACAAATCCATTATAGACAAGATAGGAAAAAATATCAGTGAACAATAATAATGTCTTACCTCAAATGGGTCAGAAAAAAGTAAATACTGGTCAGCCTGGTACCGGTTTCGAAATTTAGCGCCAAATGCATGCCTGATTTCTCATCAGCTAAAGTCCGCCAGAAGTATTTTTTGACTTCTGTCATTAGCGATATACGTACTCATGTAGTACCCTTGTGTATATATGTACATATCTAATATTGTATGTATATATTTCATATATATATATATATATATATATATATATATATATATATATATATAGATAGATAGATAGATAGATAGATAGATAGATAGATAGATAGATAGATAGATAGATAATAGATAGATAGATAGATAGATAGATAGATATAATAGATCTCCGAAATTATGAAACATGGAAGGCAGAAAATAATGGCAATATTTCTACTCCACACACAAGGCCTGAAATTTTGAATGGAGAATGTAAGTCGATTACATCGTCCCCCGTATTTCACTGGCACATTATTTTATCGACAACAAAGGGACGAAAGACAAAGTCTACCTTTCAATTGTGTCCACCATACAACCTCCTTCGTCATAGCTACCAGAGAAAAACTACCTTTCCTTCCCGACCAAAGGAAGGTGGCGGGGCAATCTTCACGATGGGCTCAGACGATAACTGGGTCCGTCTTACAGGTGACAATAACTGTTCGACGAAGCTCTACAAGTCAGCAATGAGCAGACACAGTACTAGTGCATGCAGAACAGTTTCCTCGCTCCACATGCACCTCGGACAAGATTGTCTGACTGCACGTCCGTGCCGGCAACGAACCGGCAACGCCCCCCCCCCCCCCGATAGCACTGCCAGTCTAGAGATTTCCGGAAATTATCCATAGGCCCCGGCCCGAAAGTCCTCCGGAAGAGACCAGCCAGTTGATCCCTCTCAACGCCCAGAGTCTCTCCGAGATCGTCTTCGCTCTTGCCCTCCACTAATCCCCTATAAAACTCCAAGGTGGAAACTTCCGCCGACAGCATTGCCCGACTGGTCGAGGGCTGTGACCGTTTGGAGATACTCTAGGTGCCAAGCGCCCAGTCTCGGTCTAGGCTTGATCCAGGACTTTAGCTCCGTCAAGGAGACGAGCTGAGGAAAAGCGTGTCTAACAAGCGGCAACCACACCTGTTCACGCTAAAGTATCGCTGGAGATGTCGCAGCCTCAGCGAATGTTGGCGCATCATCAGCCACGGCGTGCCCAGTCCTCTACGCAACGGGTGCTGACAAGCAGTACCCTTCCATTCCACAAGAAGCAGAAGAGCAAACGCACCAGTCTGTTTAGCCACGAAGTGGAGCAAGGGACGACAATCAGGCACCAGGTTGACCAGTATTTACTTTTTTCTGACCCATTAGTGGTTCGGTAAAAGAGACATTAGTGTAAGTACCAAGCTTTAAAACAAAAACGAAATACAATAAGTACTGGGATCGATTCGTCCTACAAAAATTCTTCAGAGCGATGCCCCAGCATGGCCGCAGTGTAATGACTGAAACAAGTAAAAACATACAAATATCGTATATATATATATATATATATATACTTTATTTCAAGCAGCAGAAAATTCATCAGACAGTTTTTTCTAGCAAAAACTGTCTGATGAACGGCAACGAGAAACTCAGAGTAACAGATTTTGTTGAATTTTCTGCTGCTTAAAATAAAGCATATTACTCTACCACTGGTATTTGGAGTACTCTTTTTCCACCTTGTTTCAAATTATGTGTTTACTCCGGTATATATATATATATATATATATATATATATATACATATATATAATCTTTATGTATGTAATATATATACAAATAGGAGCGGCTGCGTGGTAAGTAGCTTGTTTACCAACCACATGTTTCCGGGTTCATTCCCACTGCGTGGCACCTTGTGCAAGTGTCTTCTACTATAGCCTCGGGCCGACCAAAGCCTTGTGAGTGGATTTGGTAGATGAAAACTGAAAGAAGCCCGTCGTATATATGTATATATATATGTGTGTGTGTGTGTGTGTGTGTGTGTGTGTGTGTTTGTGTGTCTGTGTTTGTCCCCCTAGCATTGCTTGATAACCGATGCTGGTGTTATTATGTCCCCGTTACTTAGCGGTTCAGCAAAACAGACCGATAGAATAAGTACTGGGCTCAAAAAAGAATAAGTCCCGGGGTCGAGTTGTTCGATTAAAGGCGGTGCTCCAGCATGGCCGCAGTCAAATGACTGAAACAAGTAAAAGAATAAAAGAGTATACATATATATACACACACACGCACACATATATACATACATACATATATATATATTGATATCAATATATATATAGAGAGAGAGAGAGATAGATAGATAGATAGATAGATAGATAAATAGATAGATAGATAGATAGATAGATAGATAGATAGATAGATAGATAGATAGATAGATAGATAGATAGATAGATAGATAGATAGATAGATAGATAGATAGATAGATAGATAGATAGATAGATAGATAGATAGATACACACATATGCACACATTTTTATAAACACACACACACACATATAGTGTTATCCACACGCATACACGCATACCTACATACGAACACACACACACACAGATAACTATCATAATTACATGGCACGACAAATACTCAGCGTGTTTGGTAGGAGCTCATTCTTCAGAAGAACCGAAGAATATTTTCTGGCCGCGATATTATATAGACTTCTCGGTGATCGATAATCTTCGATCGGTGTCTCTTCTCAGCCGAAACTCCAAGTTGCCAATCAGCACGTATCGGGGTTTAATGTGATTGCGGTGAGATGCAGCCATTAAGGTTAATTGTAGCCAGTGGCGAGGCTGACATGTACAGGTAACGTTACGGTCGGCAGAAGGGTGGAGGATTTAGCGTCAATACCTGACCAGGTGGTTATAGTCACGTGTGGGGATTTAATTTAGGATTATTGGTTCGGCTTGAAGGGTGCAGTGTGTGTATATGTGTGTGTGAGTGTGTTACTGTGTGTGTATATAATTGTGGGTATGTGGTTGTACATGCGTGCGTATCTGTGAGTGAGTGTATGAGAATGTGTGATCTTGTTTGTGATTGGTTTTATAGCGAGTTCACGTTTGTATGTTTTGTGTTCTTTGAAACACTTGCATGCGTTTGTGTGTGTATGAATAAGGCGGCGAGCTGGCAGAGTCGTTAGCACGCCGGGCGAAATGCGTAGCCGTTACGTCCTGAGTTCAAATTCCGCCGAGGTCGACTTTGCCTTTCATCCTTTCGGGGTCGATAAATTAAGTACCAGTTACGCACTGGGGTCGATATAATCGACTTAATCCGTTTGTCTGTCCTTGTTTGTCTCCTATGTGTTTAGCCCCTTGTGGGTAGTAAAGAAATAGGTATTTCGTCTGCTGCTATGTTCTGAGTTCAAATTCCGCCGAGATCGACTTTGCCTTTCGGGGTCGATAAATTAAGTACCAGTTAGGCACTGGGTTCGTTTTAATCGACTTAATACCTATGTCTGTCCTTGTTTGCCCCCTCTATGTTTAGCCCGTTGTGGGTAATAAAGAAATAGGTATTTCGTCTGCCGTTACGTTCTGAGTATAAAAGAAATTGTGTGTGTATGTGTTCGTATGAGTCCGTGTATGGCTACATTTTTATACTTGTATTTCAGTATGCGTGCGTGCA
>NW_021823722.1:0-21671 GCF_006345805.1 Octopus sinensis | reverse complement strand
TATATATGTATATATATACATATATTACATATATATATATGCCCTTACCTTCGAAACATGCATTGAGTCGAAACAGGGGCAGCTGAAGAAGGGGAATGTTCCTTGTGTTGTTTGTCTTGTACTCTGTTTTTTCGTTGTTAAAAAAGTTTGTTTCCTTGTTTGGTTTTATGTTTTGGTTTCTCGTTGTGTTCTACGTTTATTTGTGGTGTTCTGTACTCATATATGCATGTATATATCCATATAGATGTAGGTATGTACATATATGTATGTATGCATATACTTTATTTATTAATTTATTATATATATAAGTATATATATATAATAAAGAGAGTGGTCACTATGTGGTCCACTCTTGCACTAGAAATTATTAATTAATTATGTATATATATATATATATATATATATATATATATATAGTGTATGTATATATTATATATATATATATGTATGTATATATATTATAATATGTATGTATGTAATATATATATATATTATATATATATATATATATGTTGTATATATATATTATATATATATATATATATATATATATATACATATATTAGATATATCTATTATATACATATATAATATATATATATGTATAATATAGATATATATATATATATATATATATAATATATTATATATATATATATTAATATATATAATATAATATATTATATATATATATGTATATATAATATATAGTATCTATTATATATATATATATATATTATATATATGTATGTATATATATATATAATATATATATATATATATATATATGTATGTATATATATATATATTATATATATATATATATATATATTATATATATATCTATCTGTATGTATGTATGTATGTATGGAGATGCAACAGCCCAGTGGTTAGGGCAGTGGACTCACGGTCGTGGGATCATGGTTTCGATTCCTAGACCGGGTGTTGAGAGTGTTTATTGAGTGAAAACACTGAACCACATACTTTAGACCACAACCATAACCCAACCTATCCTACTAACATTATCCAGAATACTACCACTACCACCACCATTAGAGATAGAATAATTAACAACAACGATACCAATAATAATGATATTAGTAATAACTTATACCTTTCTACTTTCATCTCTAACTCCCACACTGACAGTATTACCTCCTCCATTCCTGAAAATAATCCCTAAAATACACCCACTTGTGACTGCCGTCCTGGGTCCATCTGCCCTCCACAAACTTATTGTAGAAGATCTAATGTAATTTCTAAATGCACCATCCCCAACACATTATACAAGTCTACAGTTATATATCTAGGGTCAACCATAAATTTTAAACAGAAATATGCTGCTCATCTCAATTCTTTTAGATACAAGAAACACAGAAAATCCACAACACTCACCAGTCACATACTTCATCTCAAAAATAGAGATATTCCCTACATTATGTCAAGGTTCATAATAGATTCAGTGCTTCCATACCAAGGTCAACACTTAGCCTGTAAGTTATGCCTAAAAGAGGCATTCCACATATTAAAACACAACTCCTCAACACTACTAAATAGATATCATGATGCCCTAAGTACATGCAACCACTGCTTTTTTCATACCTTTAAATTTTACCACAAATCTAAATAACCACACAGCATATATCCACCACACCCCTTAGGTAATCCCCAACAACACTACTTAACTTTCCTTTATCTCAATTTTAAATTTTAATCTTTAATTTTTTAACTCCCATATCTTACTTTAATACTACATATTGTATGTATGTGTATATATGTATACGTGTGTATGCGTGCGTGTATGTGTATATGTATGTGCATGCATGAATACATTTATGGATGTGCATGAGCATGCATGTATACATATGTATGTGTTAAGTATATGCATGTGTATATATATGCATATATGGTGTGTGTATATGTATGCATATTCGCACATATATATGTACGTGTGTAGTCGTGTACGTATGTCATTATACCTATTTCTTTATTACCCACAAGGGGCTAAACACAGAGGGGACAAACAAGAACAGACATAGGTATTAAGTCGATTACATTGATCCCAGTGCGTAACTGGTACTTAATTTATCGACCCCGAAAGGATGAAAGGCAAAGTCGACTTCGGCGGATTTTGAACTCACAACGTAACGCAGACGAAATACCGTTAAGCATTTCGCCCTGCGTGCTAACGTTTCTGCCAGCTCGTTTCTGTCATTATACCTTCTTTCCTCCTTTCTGTTTCCTATCTATCACACCACCCTATACAATCACATACATCTATTTATAGAAATTTGACATCCTTGTATTCTTCCCTCCACTTTAAAATTTATCACTAAAATTACTACTTACTTTGGTAACACCCCACCCATACCTTTTCTCAACCCATTTCTTACTGCAGCTCTATCATATCACCTCTACTCACACATCTCACACTTATTCACTCCTTACCTTCTCACATCTTCCCATCCCCCCTCCACTCTTCTTCCATCCTCTCCCCACCAACTAACACTCCTTTTCTCTCTCTTCTTTCACCCTTTCTTTACTTTTTTCTCTCTTTCTTTCCCCTCATTTTGGCTTCTTGCTTTCATTCTGACCTATCTCCTCATTCTAAACATACACATCTCTTCCCCCCATCAATCCACAAATACTACCAATAAATTCTCAATTTTTCATTCACACCACAAGACCCTTTCAAATGAGCAACACAGAATTCATGGCTCCATACTTTGAAATGACTAACCATGAACTACTATTGGAACTCACATACCCTGAACAGGAAACTTTTTTACCACTTCTATACACCACTTTCCTTGAATAATGGAACTACAACTACAATATCTTGATATATTTTATATTTTTATTTCTACTTTCATTCTCTTATTTCCCTATCTCCTCCTTTTCCATAATAATTCCTTATTTCAAACTCAAATATTTACCTCTATTTAAACATCTCACATTCTCTTTGATGAAGGGATATCCATGATAACCCAGAAACAGCTGTAAGACTATATCTATATCTTTTTCCATATAAATGACCTGAAAACTCCTCACAGCCTTGGCTTTGTTATCTCATTTTGTCTAAAATATATATGCATGATAATACAAGACCCACATTAGACTCTTGACTTGTATCACTATCGAACCAAGAGTTTAACTAAGGTCTGTCCAAAGCACTTACTTAGCGTTACCTGCCACACTTTGGGTCTTCTAGATACCAATACCTCTCATATATCTCTCTCTATATGTGTGTGTGCGTGTGTGTATATGTATGTATGTATAAACTGGTCCATATGAGTCTAAATACTTGAATATATGTTGTGAGATTGTTTTAACCCATTTGCCCGCAGACGGTTGATTTCTGTAGTTATCACCAGTTCTTTTCAGTGATTTTAATAAGGATTTGACTGTTATTTCCAGCAAGTAGACATGCATAGTATGTCCTTTGATTAATTTTAACCCTTCAGTTATTCAATGCTTTTGGGGTCTGCAGTCACCTATATTGTTGATTCTGTTCCTATCATTTGTAATTGTTATACTAGATAATATTAGAGTCAATAATATCATTGCAAGTATTTTCTCCTGAATTATTTGTTCTGCATTGAAATTATATATGTATATATGCATATATACATTCTAAAATTTTGTAAGCAAATCCTAGTAAGACCACCGCAGTCGTTCGTCCAGAGCTTCCTTGTAACTGGCTAACTTCCAAGCAAGCTGAAGGAAGGTAAAATATGCTCTATTCATAAATGGGGTAGCAGAGCAAGGACCAAAAACTACAGACCTATGTCTCTGACTTCGCACATCAGCAGAGTCATGGAACGAACTGTTAGAAGAAAACTAATCTCCTTCCTTGAGGAAAACGACTTGCTGACTAACATCCAACATGGTTTCCGACTGGGAAGAAGCTGCCTAACTCAGCTCTTACAACATTATGACTGGGTGTTGAAACAGCTTTTCAAACACTCAAATGTGGATGTGATATATTTCAACTTAGCAAAGGCCTTTGATAAAGTTGATCATGGAATGATGTCACAAACTGCATGATCTTGGCATAGGTGGGAAATTAGGAGATTGGCTGCATGGCTTTCTGAAAGATAGAAGTCAATTAGTTGTGGCCAATGGGGCTACCTCCAATGACACGCAAATATTGGGTGGTGTTCTGCAAGGTACTGTTTTGGGATCACTACTGTCCTCTCAGATATGCCCTCAGCCATACAGAGAGCCACAATCACAAATTATGCAGATGATACAAAAGTTTCACAGATGATACTGAACCCTGAAGACCCTATGCTCCTGCAAAGTGAGCTAGCTGAAACATACAAGTGGGTTAAGAAGAATAGCATGCAGTTTAATGCTGAAAAGTTTCAAGCCCTATGCTCTCAGCATGGAAAACTAACTGCAATACCAATAAAAAACACATGTCAGCAAGATCTTGGAACACATTGTCAGAAAAAGGCTGCCCATGTTCCTATAAGAATATGACTTGTTTACAGATAGGCAACATGGCTTCTGTCCTGGAAGGAGCTGCCTAACACAGCCGCTACAGCACTTCAACTGAGTACTAAAGCAACAGCTCACCCATTCAAATGTGGATGTGATATATCTCAACTTTGCCAAGGTCTTTGACAAAGTCGATTATAGGATTCTGTGACCTCAGAATCACTGGTAGACTGGGAGAGTGGCTGCATGATTTCCTGATGGGCAGAAGTCAGGCTGTCACAGCGAATGGTGCTCTCTCTGAAGTGACACCAATCCTCAGTGGAGTCTCACAAGGAACAGTGCTGGGAACACTACGGTTTATGGTTGCTCTCTCAGACATGCCCTCATCCACAGAGTCAGCCACACTCAGCAGCTACAACAAAGATACAAAAGTATCACAGATGGTCAAGGATCCTACTGACAACCTAAGACTGCAGAATGACCAGAACGCAATATATACATGGGCAGATGAGAATAATATGCAGTTCAATGCTTCAAAATTTCAAGCACTCTGGTATCAGCCCACAAACTACAACTGGAATATATGGGACCAGCAGGCAATGTAATCCCAAAGTTAGAATCGGTGCATGACCTGGGAAACCATATGAACAATGATGCTACTTTCCATATGTACATTACTCAGATGGCAATACTATGCAGGCAGGCGGCAGGTTGGATCCTTAGATCCTTCAAGACCAGAAACAGAGAGACAATGCTTCTGCTATGGATTACCTTTGTCCTCAGTCGTCTGGACTACTGGTCCCAACTTACATCCATAAAAAATACAATTTATTATACAAGGGAAAAAAGTCAAAATAATTAAACAGGCTCTTTCCCTGCAGTGCAATTGCAATCAGCTAAATGCACATTGCCAGGATTACACAACACCAGACAATGCAGTGAGAGTAGTTTTCGGTAACGTTGTGATGGTCAATGTTGTGGATGTGTCTGTCATGGTAAAATATGCCACTCCTTAACTGTTGCTTTGCCTTCATCCGTAGTATGAGGTAGTTGTAAATGTCATTATCCGTAAAATTCAGTAATTTATGAAGATCTGTAGTCCAATCTGATTTCAGCACATTAGGATCAGGTAAAACTTCACTGGGAGGAGATACAAGTTTCTGCTTATTCCGGTCTGAAGTATACTTCTTGTCTGTTGATTTTAATGCACTGACATTTTTTATCGAAAGAATTTTAATACCTTTTAATCTTTCGACCAAATCCGCCATTTTTCCAGTAACATATTGTCCATGTAATCGCAAATAATTCTTCAACTCAAGCTGCTTAATATTCATGACATAGAGTGACATTGGTGGCATAGAGTCATGCATTTGGTGCCAGTAACATATAATTAAGAATACAAAGCTAGCACTTTACAAATCATTTGTCTTACCATCCCTATTGTATTCTTGTGAAACATTAGACTTGTTATGAAAGGCATTTTAAATTGTTGGAACAATTCCACCAAAAATGCCTTCATTGCATTTTAAACATTAAATGGAGTTCTTTTACTTCAAAGACTGATGTCCTTGCATCTGCAGACATCACCTCAATTAAAGCTATGATTTTGAGGAACCATATTGTTCGAATAGTGGATGAATGCATGCCGAAGCAGCTAATTTATGGTGAGCTTGCAGAGGGGAAACACTGTTGGCGTAAACCTATAAAGAGGTTTAAGGGTGGCATAAGGACTACTATGAAGTCGCTTGGAATGAATCCAGAAGACAAAGAAACCCTTGCTTCAGATCAAGCTGGATGGCAAACTAAAGTGTAGAGTGAATTGAAAGTGTCTGAAGAGGCCATGATAACGCATGTAAGACTCAAAAGGGATCTAAGGAAGAATGTTACGATCGAGAAGGTGAATGACAATTACCTTTTTGTGAGTACAGTTTGTGACAAACCATGCCTTTCTTTTGCTGGGCTCAAATCTCATTTGTGAACCCATGGAAAACGAACTTCCACCAATTATTCTGCCTATATGCCTGTGCACATGTTTGAATGCAGTGTATGCCAGAAGGTTTGCAAATCTAACGGAGGCGTCAAAAGACATTTTAAGATCCACACAAATCAGAACTTATCTGTAGCTCTTGGTCGTCCAAATCATATGTGTAATCTATGTGGGTGTCTTTTCAGAACATTGTCTGGTTTAAAAAGCCACATTAGATGCCATGATGGTGCTAGGGTGTAGTTACAGGAGGTGGTCAAACTCTGCATAAGGAGTAGACAAGCACCATATATATATATATATACATATATGTGTGTGTGTGTGTATATATATATAATGCAAGTATACATATATGTATGTGTGTGTATGTATATATATATATGTATGTATATCTGCTTATATATGTATATATAAATATGTATATGTGTATATATATATATATATATGTATGTATATCTGCTTATATATGTATATATAAATATGTATATGTGTGTATAATATATATATATATATATATATATGTATGTATATCTGCTTATATATGTATATATAAATATGTATATGTGTATATATATATATATATATATATATATATATATATATTATATATATATATATATATACTTTATTTAAAGCAGCAGAAAATTCAACAGAATCTGTTACACTGAGTTTCTCGTTGCCGTTCATCAGACAGTTTTTGCTAGAATGGAACCGATATATCAATTCAATCCAGACTCTTACAAACGCTACACCTTTAAAAAAATGGACTTGTTTGATTGGCCCTTTAGAAATAACGGTCAATCTTCGAGTGATAAACAAAAAAAGAGCTCAAAAATATATGTATATATATATAAAAAAATTATAAAAATTATAAAATTCGAGGAAAAAACCTTACATTGAATAAAATACATATTGACGTTAATGAAGAAAATATAATTAATGCATAGAAATTGAAACTTATTATAAATATTACACTGCAATACATATTCATATTAAAGTGTACATATATATATCAACATACACAGAAGGATGCATGCAAACGCCATACATATACAGACGTATAAATATAAATCTAAAATATACACACAAATGCATGCATACATATATGTACGCAATCTATCTCGCACGCAAGTTAAAATCATCGATGTAGCATTTCTCATTTACTGAGTAAAGCTTAAGTAAGGGGGACGTAAAGTTGTATCAGTATCAGTTAGAGAAAAAACGAGAAGGAAGAGGGAGAAAAAGGAATGAAAAGCGGGAAGGAAAAAGAAAAAGGAGGGGTGGGGAAAAAAACGAAATAAGAAAAATTATGTAACAAGCTGTGTAACCGCGTTATTGACATATATGGAGACAAGTATACAAATACACAAGTTCGAATGGATACATACACATACAGTCGTGTATGTGTGTGCTTAAGCACAAACATACGCTCACTTACACATACACAGATACACATGCTTACAAATACATATCCATGGCTATACACATATTTATATCAAAATTCTAATTTTTGACAACATTGCTTTTTAAAAAAAGGTGAGTGCAATAATGAAAAATATACGAAAGACATATAAAATATAACACCCTATTTTGGATCATCTATAAATTAAAAATCAAGGTAATCCTATACAATACAATAACATGAAATAAACAAAGCCGAAGGTTTTTCCTAATGTCTATGTAGAAATATAAGACTTTGCTATACGGAATGAAATCTGCATAGCGCGAAACAAATCCATCTTCGCGTTTACATACTAGTTCAAGAGTCAAAATCAAAATACAAAATATATACTCTATCCATATGGTATATTTATATTTGACATTTTAAATTTGGTTGCGTGTCTACATAAGTTCATTAGCTCACTTCTTTGATTCAAAGAATTATTGTCTTTGAATATTACGATAGCACATTAAAGAATAGTGGATTCTCTGAGAAGATCCAGTACAACCAGCTTAATGCTGGTAATAATGCTGCACGAAGAACTAGGACCAGGAAAGTTTTGTGGTTCAACCCGGCTTTCAATTTGGCCGTAAAGACTAATATAGGTAAGGAATTTTTGAGATTAGTCTCTAAGCATTTTAAGCAGGGTCATAAATTCTATAGGATATTTAATAGAAGAACCCTGAAGGTTAGCTATTCTTGTTGCAGAAATTTTGCCTCTTACATTAGCCAGCATAATAGGAATCTGATTGAGATTAGACATGGTGCCGAGCCCATTAAGAAATGCAATTACAAAAACGAAAACTCCTGTCCGTTAGAAGGGAAATGTCTAGTGAAAGGAGTAGTTTATACAGCCAAGATGCAAATAGAAGGCTCATCGGAATACAAGACATACACAGGGGCTTCAGAAAATTCATTTAAAACACAATTTTATTCACATAAAAATTCATTTAAATACCCAGAGAATAGGAAGAGGACCAGCCAAGCAAAATATGTCTGGGAACTAAAAGAAAAGGAAACCCCACCTTTCAACGTGACATGGAGCATTCTGGACAGAGCGGCACCATACAGGCATGGAGCACACAGAAATAATTTTAAATGCAGGCTTTGCCTATTAGAAAAACTGTACATTTTATTCAAAGACAATAATTCTTTGAATCAAAGAAGTGAGCTAATTTAAAATGTCAAATATAAATATAAATTTAAAATGTCAAATATAAATATACCATATGGATAGAGTATATATTTTGTATTTTGATTTTGACTCTTGAACTAGTATGTAAACGCGACGATGGATTTATATAGGGGTAAAATATGAAAAATCAACGAAAATGCATATTGTAAATATAAAAAGGCTATTTATGACAAGTAGTGACAAGTATATACATTTAGAGTATTACTAGTCAAAAAGGTCATTATTATTGATGATAAGTGTATAGGGTTTAGTGGTTTAAATTGAAGTGTTAGTGGTGTTCTGTATTGAGTTGTGTGTTCACATTTAGTTGGGGGAGAAATTTGTTGATGAAAAATGACTCTTTATTCAACCTTTGTTGCATTGTGGTGTTCTGTGAGCATTGGTAAAAGGGAAATATTTGGAAATTGGGATTAAGATTCCTGACACATCTTTCTATGTGTTCACTCACCTTTAACTGTCTGTATTGTGGGTGGCAGATTTGCTCTTTGTGAATGATGATTCTTTGACGGAGCGAAATTCCTGTTTGTCCAATATAGAGTTTACCGCATCCTATGCAATGTCATGACATAGATTACATTTGTCGAGGCACAGGTGAAATTTGATTTGATCTTAAATACTTTTCCTTGTTTGAATTGGAATTCTGAACCCTCCAGAAGGTGGGGGCATGTTCCACAGTTGGAACGTCCAAATTTTGTCACTTTTGGTTCAGTAGTTAGTGGGTAAAGTCTAGCGCTGGTTAGTATTTTTTTTCAGTGACTTCGGTTGCTTTTTGCTTTCTATAATTTTATATGAGCTTAAAATTTTGTTCATTGTTTTGTCTGCTGTGAGGATGGGGACTTTTACTCTGAGCGAGAGGCCTTTTGTCCCCAGCAGAGGTAAGATCTCTCTGAACTTTGTCCAGGCTATTCTTACTCTAGCAGTTACACTTTCAACACACCCGCCCCCGCTACTGACTTGGTCACCTAGGTGACGGAAACTATCAACTATTTTTAGTTTTTCTCCCTGTGGCAGAAGTTGGTCTCTGCGCATTTTCAGTGTTTATTGCTCCTGAGCATCTGCCACATACACAAATTATCTTCCTAGTTAGCCTTCTCTTGATGTTGCTGCACCTCTTATGTGTCCATAGCTTACACTTGGTGCATCTTATAGAGTTTCTACCTACACCTTTTCTACAGACCGAGCAGGGGCCATCTGCCTGAAGGCGTTTGTGACTTGTCTACCTTCCTACTTATTAGGACTTTGGTTTTAGCTATGTTGACTCTAAGGCCCTTCGATTCTAATCCTTGCTTCCACACCTGAAACTTCTCCAGTTCTGATAGTGACTCAGCAATTAGAGCAAGGTCATCAGCATAGAGGAGCTTCCAGGGGCATCCTGTCTTGAATTCCTCCGTTATTGCCTGGAGGACTATAATAAATAGGAGGGGGGCTGAGGGCTGAACTTTGGTGGACCCCTACCTCTACCCGGAATTCTTCACTGTACTCGTTGCCAACCCTCACCTTACTCGCAGCGTACCTGTACATGGCTTGCACAGCTCTCACTAACCATTCATCTATCCCTAGTTTCCTCATTGACCACCAGATAAGGGATTGAGGGACCCTGTCGAAGGCTTTCTCCATGTCAACGAAAGCCAGGTACAGGGGCTTATCTTTGGCTAGATATTTCTCCTGCAGCTGTCTTACCAGGAATATGGCATCAGTGGTGCTTTTCCCTGGCACGAACCCAAACTGCATCTCATCTAAACTAACTCTCTCTCTAATTAGTTGGGCTATGACCCTCTCCGTAACCTTCATTACCTGATCTAAGAGCTTGACACCTCTGTAATTATTTGTATCTAGGGCATACCCTTTACCTTTGTAGCAGTTAACTATTATGCTGCTACACCAGTCATTGGGTATGACTCCTTCGTGTATCACCTGGTTAACTATATGGGTAACTAGGCCAACACTACCAGATATTTTGAGCATCTGTGCAATAGTTCCTGATGGGCCTGAGGCTTTCCCTGTCTTCATGCTTCTAATTGCCTTAACTACCAAGGAACTGTCAACTCGGATAGCTGGTCCCTCTGTTGGGTCGACATTCGGCAGACTCTCTTTATCCCATTCATTTTCTTTATTCAGCAACCTTTCATAGTGGCGTCTCCAAACCTCTCTCTTTGCATCCTCATTTAGCGCAAGTGAACCATCATACATGCGAAGCCATTTCTCTCCTACCACATCACGATTCTCTCTCACACACAGTCTTGCAACACGAAATACCTCAAGTCTTTGGTCCTCATGGCACAGAACATTGGCAAATTTTTTCTTATCTGCTTCCCCTCTGGCTAAATAAACCTGTCTCCTAGCTTCTCTTTTGGCAGTCTGATACAATTCCCTGCTACCCCCATTTTTCCAGTCCTTCCAAGCCTGTCTCTTTTCTCTAATAGCCCTGACTACAACATTGTTCCACCACCACGTTATTTTAGGTCGAGAGGGGACTTTGCACCAGCCACAGATCTGGTCAGTGGCTCTCAGCAGGTTGTCCCTTAGAATCCTCCAGTTGTCTTCTACCCCATGTGAAGCTATATCCCCTTCTACTTCGTCAAAGGCTTCAAGTAATATGTCCCTAAATCTCTGTCCATTAGCAGGATCTTTAAGCTTCCAGATCCTTCTTCTCCATGTTGGTCGTCTTCTGGTCGTCCTCTTAGTCCTGATCCTAAAGTCACTAACTACCAGTCTATGTTGTGGGGTACATTCTTCGCCTGGGAAGGTTTTGGCATTTATAAGCAGCCACCTTTCCCTTTTCCTGGCAAAGATGTAGTCAATTTGGCTAGTATGTCGACCCGATCAGTAGGTGACTAGGTGGCTGGTAGGTTTCCTGAAGTTAGTGTTGCAAACCATAAGATCATTTGCATCGCAGAACTCCAGCAGCCTGGTTCCCTCCTCATTGCGGGAACCATAACCATAGCCTCCATCATGAAAGTTTAATTTGGAGAGATTGTGGATGCTTCGTATAGGCTGTGTGTCTGCGGGGGCTTTTGGTCCATACATAGATAGCTCTATTATACTCTCTTTACTCTTTTATTTGTTTCAGTCATTTGACTGTGGCCATGCTGGAGCACCGCTTTTAGTCGAGCAAATCGACCCCAGGACTTATTCTTATTATTTCACCAAATAATCGCCTATATCCTGTAGAGTGAATGTTTGTAAAAAATTTTCTGAGGGGTTGGGGAAAGGAGTTTCAGAAAATTAATAGGACCCAACATTTTCCTCCTAACTTTCTGGAAAAATAGGTATTTTTTACTGAAATTTTACACATAGGCGCAGGAGTGGCTGTGTGGTAAGTAGCTTGTTTACCAACCACATGGTTCCGGGTTCAGTCCCACTGCATGGCACCTTGGGCAAGTGTCTTCTGCTATAGCCTCGGGCCGACCAAAGCCTTGTGAGTGGATTTGGTAGACGGAAACTGAAAGAAGCCCGTCATATATATGTATATATATATATGCGTGTGTGTGTTTGTGTGTCTATGTGTGTGTCCCTAGCATTGTTTGACAACCGATGCTAGTGTGTTTATGTCCCTGTTACTTAGCGGTTCGGCAAAAAGAGACCGATAGAATAAGTACTGGGCTTACAAAAGAATAAGTCCCGGGGTTGAGTTGCTCGATTAAAGGCGGTGCTCCAGCATGGCCACAGTCAAATGACTGAAACAAGTAAAAGAGTAAAGAGTAAATGCCCTTCAAACAGTGTAGATTACGATTACAAAGACATTAGTAGGGAAAATGTTTGGAAGGGGGCGGGGGGGGGAGTTTCTGTGAAAAGGAGTTCCAGATCAGATGGTCCACATAAGTTGCAATTTCTGCATTCTGACAGGAATTTTTTCCAATGTTTTTCACCAAAATCTTCAGAATAATGGGAGCCATCTTTTCATGAAAAAGAAAGGAAAACACTTTGAAATTTTTTTTGTTTTCACTCTCATCATCCCCTCACCACCCTAGTCTGAAACGATTTTGGCCGTTTTCTTCTTTTCACTACACACTTAAAACTCATTTTCAGTTTTAAAAAAGTTAATGATTTCAGAGCAAAATGTGTGGTTTAAGGGAGATCTGGCCGTTGTTTCTTGCACATCCCAAAACCTCCCTCCTAACTCGTTTCTTTCTCACTCACACATCTATTACTATTTTTTTTTATTTTTCTCCCCATAAACAAACTTTATAGAACAATGATGTCAAAGTAACACAGATGTAGTTCCAACCGAGCGAGACAGCATTATGTGTGTGTGTGTGTGTGCGCGTGTGTGTGTTTAAGAAAAAACACCTAAAACCATCTTTAGCGTTCATATTAATCTGTCAAATGGAATGCTTATTTGTTCACGTTAAATTGAATTATTCAAGTTCAAGAGGGATGTCCACAATATTTGCTTGTAACTTTTTACATAGAGATTTGAAATTTTGTCGTGGGTGCTTTATATACCACTGGTTTATAGTTATGTAATTTTAACTGATCTTGCTGAGTAAACTTGACTTTTATGGTGTAAAAGCAATAACATTATGGATAGAAAGTAAAATTGAAATTCTTAATGCATCTTACCTGTTTGATTTGTTACTAAAATTATCCCAGATGGCAACCAACAAAAATTTTGCCACTTTTCAAGATGGAGTGCATCAATTTGAATTAATTAAAATACAAGTATAGTCAGTACAAAATTTTATTCTTTCGGCAAATATTTTGTACTTCGGTGTGGAATCATTTTTTTCCACAACTTTTTATGGGTGCATTCAATGTATCAGACCTCCAAATCTGCTGCAAGCCACTTTTTCTGGAAAAGGAAGGTGGGAGGGGTGATGGGGACCTTGAAGTCTTCCACCAATGGAGTTTTATATCACGGATCTTTTTTTCTTTCCAGGTTATTTTGCCTGCTTTCAATGAATGTGACATCAAAATCATGCGTAAACGGTTCCTTTCTCCAGAAAAGGAAAGATTGGCTGCTATTTCTAGCTTTCCCTGCTACCACATAACAGCTATTTGTGTTCACACCGAAATATTTATCAACATTTTTCCTTCCATGTATTTTTTCTATTTTATGGAAGTCACTAATTTCTCTGTTGACATCCACCTCAGTTAATTTTGCTTTTCACCCAATTCTGTGCTTTCTGGAAGAAAAGCCAGTTCTGGCTGCTGTAGTTGTCTGCCTCATTGCAGCAGTCAAGAATCAGTCACAGTGTGGCAGTCAAGATTCTCCCTGATTTCTTCTTTATGGAGTGCTGGCATTTATAATAATTACATTCCAGCTAGACAGATGGGTATACCATTATAAGCATAGCTTATACTAATATATGTCACTTGCTGTCCATTTAAACTCTCTGTGACACAGTGACACAGTGAGGTCATGGATCAAGTGGAAGTACATCAATCACTGTTCCCTCTTGACAGAGAAATTTTGCATTGTTTTTGCAAGCAACAAGTCGGTGGATTTGGTTTCAAATCCAGGCAGCACCTAATGAGGTCCTACAAGTTATTTATAATAATAAGTGGTGTTATATCAGGTTGAAAGAATGATTGCATAAACAATATGAGAACAACGGTAACTTTTAAACATTTAGCAGTTTTTATGAGACTTTTGAGTTAATGGACTTGAGTTAATAGAAACTAATTGTAACAGAAGTTAATTAGCCTGATAATGATTTCTCAAAGTTAACTTAATAGTTAAATCGTTAACTTCATCCATTAACGGATTAATGGACTTACGCATAGCTCTGTATATATGTATATGTATAAATATATCCTTTTATTGTTTTACTTGTTTCAGTCATGCTAAAGCAATGCCTTTAGTCGAGTAAATCAACCCCAGGACTTATTCTTTGTAAGCTTAGTACTTAGTCTATCAGTCTCTTCAGCCGAACCATAAAGTTATGGGGACATACACACCAACATTGGTTGTCAAGTGATGGTGGGGAGACAAACACTAACACACAAACACACACATACATATATATATATATATATATATATCATGATCATCATCACCATTTAGCGTCCGCTTTCCATGCTAGCATGGGTTGGACGGTTCAACTGGGGTCTGTGAAGCCAGAAGGCTGCATCAGGCCCAGTCTGATCTGGCAGTGTTGCTACGGCTGGATGCCCTTCCTAACACCAACCACTCCGTGAGTGTAGTGGGTGCTTTTTACGTGCCACCCGCACAGGTGCCAGACGGAGCTGGCAAACGGCCACGAACGGATGGTGCTTTTACGTGCCACCGGCACGGGGGCCATGCGAGGCTGGCAACAGACACGAACGGATGGTGCTTTTACGTGCCACCGGCACAGGGGCCAGGCGAGGCTGGCAACGGACACAATCGGATGTTGTTTTTACGTGCCACTGGCATGGGGGTCAGGCGAGGCTGGCAACGGACACGAACGGATGGTGCTTTTTACGTGCCACCGGCACGAGGCCAGTCGGGGCGGCGCTGGCAACGGTCACGAACGGATGGTTCTCTTACGTGCCACCGGCACTGGTAACTCAGCTGCAATTTCCATTGATCGATTTCGATTCTGATCCTCACTTGCCTCAACAGGTCTTCACAAGTAGAGTTTTGTGTCCCAAGAAGGGAAGGTATGCATACATAGGCTGGCTCCATCCCATGTGGAAGGCCACAGGTTATGGTCTCACTTGTCCTGCCGGGTCTTCTCGCGCACAGCATACTTCCAGAGGTCTCGGTAACATCTCCAAAATAATCCTTAGACTTATGTATTTTAGAGGATAGTCATGAGGACTTGTGCTTACACCCTCACATGCATCAACAAAATACATTCTCCAAATAAATATATACATTAAATAAAGGCAATTTTCATCCCCTTTTCAAAGTTAAATGCATAAAAGTGTATGGTTGTATTTGCACCAAATTATTGGCCCATTCAGATATTAATGTACACAGCCATTATATTTACTAAAAGCTCCCCCCCCACCACTCTCACACACAGAATTAGAGACAGTCAAGAGAAAATATTTTCTTCATTTGAAAAAACCAAAAAAAAAAAACAAAATAAAAAAACCCTTAAGTGTATATTCTTCATATCTACAATGGATCCAGCTATATATATATATATATATATATATAAGACAGGCTTCTTTCAGTTTCCATCTACCAAATCCACTCACAAGGCTTTGGTGAACCCGAGGCTATAGTAGAAAACATTTGCCCAAGATGCCACATAGTAGGATTGAACCTGGAACCATGTGGTTGGTAAGCAAGCTTCTTACCACACAGCTTACTCCTGTGCCTATTTATATATATAAATATATATATACATATATATACATGCATATATATATATATATATATATACACTGTAAATTTAGGGTGAATACTTGATAAGTGTAAGCACCTGTATATGCCAGATAGTGGCAGAGGTGAGAGAGAATATATCAAATAAAGTCAAAAACAGAACACAAAGGATATCGCGGTACATGTGTTTCAAGCTTTATAAACGACCTGTTCATTACATCAGTGTATAATAGATATAAATAATAGATATAAAAGATGGTTTAAAGCTCTCTTCAGCCGCAGACACTGTTATTCCAAAGAGTTACATCACACTATAAAAAATCTGAAAAGTACATGTAGTATTACCCATTATAATAGGTATATCATATCTCCCTGAGAAAGTGTATTTGTGAAATTACATTACCCATTATAATAGGTATATCTTATCTCCCTGAGAAAGTGTATTTGTAAAATTTCGTAACTGTATTACTGTATAAAGATTCATTGGATTTCGAAAATCTGCCCATACTGTATCACCAATCAACATAGCATGAATGTTAAATAGATTGGAATGGGTTCACTGCTCTTGTAAATATAGGAAGGAAAATAGAAAGAAAGAAAAAGGAAAAAAAGGAAGAAAAGAGAATAGAGAGAAAAATAGAAAAAAAATAGAGAGGTGTATGAGCAGATTTTCAAAATCCAATGAATCTTTATACAGTAATACAGTTACGAAATTTCACAAATACACTTTCTCAGGGAGATATGATATACCTATTATAATGGGTAATACTACATGTACTTTTCATATTTTTTATAGTGTGATGTAACTCTTTGGAATAACTATGTCTGTGGCTGAAGAGAACTTTAAACCATCTTTTATATCTATTATATCTATTATACACTGATGTAATGAACAGGTTGTTTATAAAGCATGAAACACGTGTACCGCCGCGATATCCTTTGTGTTCTGTTTTTGATTTTATTTTAAATATATATATATATATAGGCATTTTTCTAACATGCTAGCTCAAAGTTTATTCGACCTGTCTAAAGACGCCTGTCTGTGACGTCCTGTTTTTGTTATTATTGTTGTTATTATTATTATCATTATTGTTTTTACGTATTTTTGTATTCTTATTCGTGTAACATCGTCCGTTTTTCCGTCCTTGTTTTGTATACATTCGAGGCTTTCTTCCAAGGAATCTAATGCGCTTGGCTTAGATTTTCCTTTGGGGCTGGCCAGGTCGGAGCAATCTCAAGATTAATCAGCCGAAATTGTGAGGATGATCCGGTTCTTGACTGAAGATCGAAGGCTTCAAATGTCCCGTGCGTGTTTTTTGTATTGTCTTCTAAATGTTTTACGTTCTTGTCCCAGTTTGTATTTTTTTACATATATATATATATATATATATATACACACACACACGCACATATATATGTATATAGACAGAATGGGATAAAAAAAAAACCATGGCAGTAAATAGATTTCATAACATTTATCAAGAAAAGGTCTTACAGCTGTTTCCAGGGTATTTTATATATTCCTTCATCAGAGACGGTGCGAGAAAATGTTTGAGTATTAATTATTGTAAAGAAGGTATGAAATACAGAGGGAAATAAGAGAATGAAAATAGAAGTGAGATACATAAGGATATTGTATTAGCAGTTTCATTATTCAAGTAGAATAATGTATATAAATGGTGAAAAATTTTTTTCAGTGAAGAAATTTTCTTGTACCTGGTGTGTAAGTTCCGATGGTGGTTATATTTGGTCATTCCAAGCATAGAGCCTTGTGAACAGTGTTGGTCGATTGAGGGGACTTTTGGTGTGAATTAAAATGTGTTGGTTAGGTTTTATGGATAGATAGGGGGAGGGGAGATGTGCATGATTAGAAAGAGGAGATAGGTCAAATCAAAAACAGATACAGAGAATGGGAGGAAAAAGAGAAGCAGAAAAGAGTGAAATAAAAAAAGAAATGAAGAGAGGTGGAACAAAATGAGAGAGAGTATGTTAGCTAGTGTCCAGAATAAAGTGATAGTAGGAAGCAAGAGGTGAGGGGGAGTGTTAGCTAGTGGTCAGAATAAAGTGATAAGAGGAAGTGAGAGGTTAGGGAGAGAGAGAGAGAGAGGGGAAGAGATGAGAGGGTAAAGAGTAAAAGAGTGTGAGACATGTGAGTAGGGTGCTTTGATAGAGCTGTATTAAGGGATGGGTACAGAAAAGGTAGAGAGAAGGTAAGAATGAGGTGATATGTAAGTGGGTATTGGTTTTAATAGTAAAAATTGAGGTGGAATGAAGAATATAAGGGTGTAAAGTTATATAGACATGTATGGTAGGTTAGTAGGAAAAGAAAGAAAAAATGTATGTGTGAATATGTATACACACTTACATACCCAAACATGGATATATACATATACATACTTCAACACAGACACACATACAAATTCATGTATGTTCACATGCATTCACAAACATGCACACTCGTTTGTATCCATTTTTGTATATATAAAAAAGCATGCATACAAACACACATGCGTATACTCAATGTATGTGTATATATACATGCATGCACACACACGTATGTGTACATATATATACCCATACATACTTACATATATCCGTTTGCATGTTCATATATGGATACACACACACACATATCTATATATATATATATATATATATATACATATCTATATATATATATATACATATATATATATATATATATACATATCTATATATATATAATATACATATCTATATATATATATATATATATCTATATATATTATATATATATATATATATATATATATATACATACATGTATATATATATACATACATGTATATATAAATGAAATGATTGTGATCCTAAAGATAAGGAATAAGGTTTTTTTATGAAGATTCTTAAGTTTGCAGGGGAATTAACTAAGGTGTATTGGGGGAATATACTGTGTGGTTATTTAGTCATTTAGATTTGTGGTAGAATTTGAAGGTATGAAAAAAGCGGTGGTTGCATGTGCTTAGAACCTCATTATGTTTGTTTAGTACTGTAGAAGAGTTGTGCTTTAATATGTGGAGTGCCTCCTTCAGGCAAAACTTACAGGCTGAGTGTTGACCTTGGTAAGTAAGCCCTAAATCTATTATGGACCATGACAAAGTATAAGGTACATTATTTACATTCTTCAGGTGTCTTGGGGAAATTTCAAACCTGAGTTTTCATTCATAAGGTATTTTTCGATGATAGTTTTATTATTATTATTATTATTACTGTTCAGATCACTGCTAGGAATCGAACTCGGAATCTTGGGGTTAGTAGCCCGCGTTCTTAACCACTATGCCATATGCCTATGGGCCCACAGGCATATGGCGTAGTGGTTAAGAGCACGGGCTACTAACCCCACGATTTCGAGTTTGATTCCAAGCAGTAACCTGAACAATGATAATAATAATGATAATAATAATAATAATAATAATAATAATAATAATAATAATAATATCCAAAAATACCTCCAGCCATCTTCAGGTGTCTTGAAGAAATTTTGAAACTGGGTTCCCATTCCTATATTAGCCAAAATGTTGTGTTAACAACAAACAAGATGAGGACAAATTATCCATTGAATGTAAATAATGTAAATAATGCATATAATTCCTCATCTCTTAAATATAGAAAAGTATAAGGTATATTTATATTTTTGAGATGATGTGACTGGTGGGTGTTGTAGATTTACAATGTTTATCATATCTAAAAGAATTGAGATGAGCAGCATATAATTGTTTAAAATTTATGGTTGATCCTATATATATGGCCATAGAATTGTGTAATGTGTTAAGGACAGTGCATTTATAAATTACGTTATATCTTCTACAATGGATTTGTAAAGGACAAATAGCCCCAGGAGGGCAGTTACAAGTGGGTGCGTTTTGGAGATTGTTTTCGGGAATGGAGGAGGTAATATTATCAGAGGAGAGGTTAGAGAAGTGGGTAAGAAAGGTCCAAACTATTAGTATTATTAATGTTATTATTACGATTACTCTTATTGTTACTATTTTTGTTGTTAATTGTACTATTTGTAAGAGTGGTAGGGGTTGTAGTAGAATGGGTTGGGTTGTGGTCTAATGTAAGGGTTTCCACGTTGGAGTTGTGTACATGTTGAACCTGGAACATATGGTTTGTAAGCAAGTTACTTACCACTCCTGTGCCTAGTGAAAGTTTTTTTTGAAAGTGGAATTTATATTTGGAGAATTTAATGTTTCAAATCAAATGAAGCATATCTGCTTTCAATTTTTTGAGATGGGGGTTGCGTGGAGGGTGTTTATATGATTTGAGGTTGCAGGTGTTGGTATTATTGTCATTTTCGCGTTGGTTGTCATGGAAGAAAGCTTTTCATCGCATTCTTCGGATGAGGTCCTTAGTTTTAGTGAGGAGGAGTAAAAGGAAAGTCTTTTGTGAAGGAATAGGTGTGTCCCTAAGAGAAATGCCAAGGAATTGTTTGTCAATTATATAAGTGTTACCTGAGATAAGTGCATAAATTAGCAAGAAATCAAGGGTATGAAAGGTATTGCTATCAGAAAGACCCAGATTTTAAGTGGTTACGTATTCAAAGTAAATGCAGATATGAACTGCATAAATCATAAGTATATGTACATATATATATTATATATATATATATATATAATATATATATATATAGGAATATGTGTATATATATATGTGTGTGTGTGTGTGTGTGTATGTATATATATATAGATAAGGAGAAAGACTATCTATGCAACTCATGAACCAAAGAGAGCAATTTTTATGGATTACCTAAAATTTATAAAAGCTCTGAAATACAGAGAGCCATAAAGGAACAGAGGAACCACTATATAAGAATACAAAGGCCTGCAGACCTCACAATGAGACCAATAGTGGCAGGACCCCAGGCACCAACACAACAACTAAGCCACTTCATAGATGTACTCCTCAAACCTTTATGCCCACAGATACCAAGCTACATAAGGGATGACATAGACTTCCTCACACACATTCTAAATACAGTCCCGAAAAACACCATACTTGCAAGCTTTGATGTCACAAATCTATACACAAACATACCACACACACTAGGTCTAGAAGCAATAAAACAATCATAAGAAAAAGACAGAGAACTTATAGACGAACGTTTCAAGACAAACTTTATCACCCAATTAATACTCGAAGAAAATACATTCTCATTCAACAACAGGACATACCGACAGATAAAGGGCACGGCTATGGGTACAAAATTCGCACCTTCATATGCCAACCTGGTGATGGGTTTCCTGGAGAACAAACTATACGATGAAATAGGGAAAGTCTTCGAACACGACTTCAGAGAAGACATCAAGAA
>NW_021823721.1:10000-21357 GCF_006345805.1 Octopus sinensis | reverse complement strand
CCTACCACTCCCAACACCGCCTCTGGTTGAACAAATCAACCCCAGGACTTATTCTATTGTAAGCCTAGTTCTTATTCTATCGGTCTCTTTTGCCGAACCACTAAGTTACGGGGACATAAACACACCAGCATCGGTTGTCAAGCGATGTTGGGGGACAAACATAGACACACAAACATATACATACATACATACATACATGCATACACACACACAGATACATACACACGCACACACACACTCACACACACACACACACACACACACACATATATATACAACGAGTTTCTTTCAATTTCTATCTACTAAATCCATTCACAAGGCTTTGGTCGACCCGAGGCTATAGTAAAAGACACTTGCCCAAGTTGTCAGACAGTGGGACTGAACCCGGAACCGTGTGGTTGTGAAGCAAGCTTCTTGCCACACAGCCACTCCTGTATAGATATCGTTCAAAGATATTACCTCTTTCTACAAATCTTTCCCACGCAATATTCTACACTACTCTTCTAACAGATGTCTCGATATGGCTCGAAGAATGATTTTTAAGGGATGCGATTTTACAAGAATATGTGTTTGAGAAAGAGAAAGAGAGTAACAGAGAGAAATCGAGAGATAGATACAGACAGAGAGAATGATGGTAGAATTTGAATATAAGAACTATATAGCGATTTTACTAGTACGATCTATCACATAAGCTGTCTGTATGTATTTCTTTACTACCCACAAGGGGCTAAACACAGACGGGACAACAATATTGGTCTTAATCGATTACAGATCGACCCCGACAAGGATGAAAGGAAAGTCGACCTCGGCGGAATTGAACTCAGAACGTAACGCAGACGAAATACCTATTTCTTTATTACCCCCAGGGGCTAAACACAGAGGGGGACAAACAAGGACAGACAAAGGGATTAAGTCGATTACATCGACCCCGTGCGTAACTGGTACTTAATTTATCGACCCCGAAAGGATGAAAGGCAAAGTCGACCTCGGCGGAATTTGAACTCAGAACATAGCGGAAGAACGAAATACCTATTTCGTTACTACCCACAAGAAGGGCTAAACACAGAGGGGGACAAACAAGGACAGACATAGGTATTAAGTCGATTACATCGACCCCAGTGCGTAGCTGGTACTTAATTTATCCGACCCCGAAGGATGAAGGCAAAGTCGACCTCGGCGGAATTTGAACTCAGAACGTAGCGGCAGAAGAAATACCGCTAAGCATTTCTCCAGGCGTGCTAACGATTCTGCCAGCTTGCCGCCTTCAATAAGCTGTCTGTATGTCCCATCCGAGATTACTCTGGCCCAATGGCTGTTTCACTGTTTAGCAGCAGTCTGGTGGCCTGTCTGCCTGACACGTGCCAGGCGACACGATTATCTCAGGGTTTTCCTGTAATTGTTGTCGTTTGATTTCTACTGGATAAAAAGGAATCTACGCTTTGTGTTTAAGGGACAATATGGGTTGATAAACACACACACACACACATGCATACACATTTGCATGCATATACATACATGCACACATTCGCGCATGCACGCACACAGACACACAAATATAGAAACGCACACATGCACGCACATACATACACACACTTGCATGCATGTACGTGTGCACACACACTTGCATCCATATACACGCACATGCATGCACGCGCACGCACACTTGCATACATATACATATGTACACATACATACACACACATATATGTATATATATGTGTGTGTGTGTGTGTGTATTTGTACATACATTCTGATAAAGATTGTATATATATATATATATATATATATATATGTATGTATATGTATATGCGTATGTATGTATGTATATATATATATATATGTGTATATATATGCATATATGAATGTATATGTATGTATGTTTATATCTATGTATCTATCTATCTATCTATATATAATATATATATATATAGATGTGTGTGTGTGTGTGTGTGTGTGTATAAATTAAGTGTTTGCTTTAGGGTAGAAAGACAAGAAATCTTCCATATGTCATCGTATATACACATACACACATACGCAAAACGGGACATATGTATATATATTTATATATATACACACACATACACACGTAATCACTTCTGTTTATTAACAAACATACGAACATTTCTATGCATATGCATGTTTGCCTGCATCCATGGTATATAATGATTATTCTATGCCAATCTATTTACAAAAAAAAAGAACAATTTTATATAAAACCGAAGGATTCTTCAGGTCTTTTCAGTGGAGTTCGTATTTATTAACATTTACCTATAAACGATTGAGAAGATTCCAAAGTTTCGGCTTGCTTGCCTTCCTCAGACTGTGGAAGCGAACCAACCGAATATTTTCGTCTTAAATCAAAGGTCCTCGACCGCTGTCCGCATGGCCTTTGGTGGTCTCCGTAAGATTGTGTTGTTAAAATTTATGAGGAAACTAATCGGTTCAATTTGTTCAAAAAGCAAAATACTTTAGTTAGTTAGTTAGTTAATTTGGCTCAAAAGCAAATAGCAAGGCCATGTAGGGGGACATGGAGTTAAGTACAGGGTGGTGTTCATGTAAAGAGTTCAGGCCACTTGAGGTCAAGGGAGGCTTTGAACAAAGCGGTAGTCGGCATCTTCACCATCTCGTCTGGCAGCTTGTTCCACGGATCCGCAACCCGGACGGAGAAAGCTCCTCTCCTTCGATTGAGATGAAATCGTCGCAGGTAGAGCTTTAATCTTTTCTTCTTTTCTTCTTTTATTTGTTTCAGTCATTTGACTGCGGCCATGCTGGTGCACAGCCTTTTGCCGAACAAAGGTTACAAAGAATAAGTCCTGGGGTCGATTTGCTCGACTAAAAGTGGTGCTCCAGCATGGGCGCAGTCAAAATGATTGAAACAAACAAAAAATTAAAAACGAATAAAAGAATATATATGTATATGTATTTACAAATGTATGTTTGTGTGTGTGCGATTGTGTGAATGTATATGTAAGTATAGATAGATAGATAGATACATAGACAGATAGATAGATAGATAGATAGATAGATAAATAGAGAGAGAGAGAGAGAAGGGGGGAGAGAGATTGTAAAGCACTCTCTTACTATCCTGAGAATTGGATTAGATATATTTCTTGATCTCTGGATATGAAGAGCTAGAACTGACAAATATTCTGCCCGCAAACATAGCAGAATTGTCTCCAGTACAGGTGGAAATATTCAGAGACAATTCGGAAGTATTACCTCAGAAAAACCATGCTTTGATTACGGCCAACGATAAAATATCTGCTTAGTTGATCGACACGCTAAAAATAGTTGTCAAATATCCGCTCCGTCATACACAAGGAGGAATACACTCAGTATAAAAATCCTAGATTTTATTAGAAGCGAAAGGTAAGTGTTAGTATTAGCTTCATCGTGGGTTTTGCTCAATTAGGCTTCACGTGATTCTAAACGGTAACAATAGATAACGATGTCCGCAAGTGTATGCTCTTTTACTTGTTTGACTGCGGCCATGCTGAAGCACCGCCTTTAGTCGAGCAAATCGACCCCAGGACTTATTCTTTGTAAGCCTAGTACTTATTCTATCGGTCTCTTTTGCCGAACTGCTAAGTTTTGGGAACGTAAACACACCACCTTCGGTTGTCAAGCGATGTTCGTCGGGGGACAAACACAGACACGCAAACATACACACGCACACACACACACACACACACACACACACACACATATATATATATATATATATATACGACGGGCTTCCTTCAGTTTCTATCTACCAAATCCGCTCACAAGGCTTTGGTCGGTATGAGGCTATAGTAGAAGACACTTGCCCAAGCTGCGACGCAGTGGGACTGAACCTGGAACCACGTGGTTGGTAAGCAAGCTACTTTCCACACAGCCAAAATAGTTGTCAAATATCCGCTCCGTCATACACAAGGAGGAATACACTCAGTATAAAAATCCTAGATTCACTCTTTTGTATAGAAAACAAGTTAGACTATCCATATAAAAGTGTTCTTGCCTGATGATCGCAGTGGCGGGAAAATCGAGCTGCGAGAAAAAAGTAACGTAGTTAGAAAAAGTATTTTATGCTATGTATTGAGTACTTTCTCTTTTTCTGTTGACAATAGATTACTTTTGAGTTCATCTATCTATGTTTATATATGTGTGTGTATGTTGTGTGTGTGTGTGTGTGTGTGCGTGTGTATGATGTATCTACGATGAATATACAGGCGCAGGAGTGACTGCGTGGTAAGTAGCTTGCTAACCAACCACATGGTTCCGGGTTCAGTCCCACTGCGTGGCATCTTGGGCAAGTGCCTTCTGCTATAGCCTCGGGCCGACCAATGCCTTGTGAGTGGACTTGGTAAACGGAAACTGAAAGAAGCCTGTCGTATATATGTATATATATATATATATATATATATATATACGACGGGCTTCCTCCAGTTTCCATCTACCAAATCCGCTCACAAGGCTTTGGTCGGTATGAAACTATAGTAGAAGACACTTGCCCAAACTGCGACGCAGTGGGACTGAACCCGGAACCACGTGGTTGGTAAGCAAGCTACTTTCCACACAGCCACGAACAAAAAAAATTATAACTGAGTGGATGAGGCGACAGAAAAAGAATCGTTAGGGCATCGAAGATAACATTTTGTTCTGTTTGTGCACCTTCTGTTCAGTTTCTACCGCAGTCAACCGTACTTTCCATAATTTGGGGTCGGTATATAGAGTACAAAGAAAGCACCAAATTCAATTTTCTTCTTTGGCTCTCTCTAAGAATTGGATAGAATCGTCAAAACGGTGCTTAATTAAAGACACACTAGGGGAGGCAGCAAAAATCCACCTTCGCATGCACGCACAAACATTTCCAGATTAGAACGTGCAGCTTGTTATGGGGTTAACGAAAACACAGAGGAGCACAAAAGTCTGGGGTTTCATGGAGAAAATAGAAGGAAATGAAATATTCTGCATTTCTTTTTGTTTAAGAATTCATTCTTTTGTATAGAAGACAAGTTAGAATATCCATATAAAAGTGTTCTTGCCTGATGATCGCAGTGGCGGGAAACTCGAGCTACGAGAAAAAAGTAACGTAGTTAGAAAAAGTATTTTATGCTATGTATTGAGTACTTTCTCTTTTTCTGTTGACAATGGATTACTTTTGAGTCCATCTATCTATGTTTATATGTGTGTGTGTGTGCGTGTGTAGGATGTATCTACGATCTATATATAGGCGCAGGAGTGGCTGTGTGGTAAGTAGCTTGCTAACCAACCACATGGTTCCGGGTTCAGTCCCACTGCGTCGCAGCTCGGCAAGTGTCTTCTGCTATAGCCTCGGGACCGACCAATGCCTTGTGTGAGTGGACTTGGTAGACGGAAACTGAAAGAAGCCTGTCGTATATATTATATTATATATATATTATATATATATATATAATGGTGGTGTGGTGTGTGTTTGTGGTCTGTGTTTGTCCCCCTAGCATTGCTTGACAACCGATGCTGGTGTGTTTACGTCTCCATCACTTAGCGGTTCGGCAAAAGAGACCGATAGAATAAGTACTGGGCTTACAAAGAATAAGTCCCGGGGTCGATTTGCTCGACTAAAAAGGCGGTGCTCCAGCATGGCCGCAGTCAAATGACTGAAACAAGTAAAAGAGTATAGTTATAGGGGTGATAGATAGACAGACAGACAGATGGACAGACAGACAGACAGACAGACAGAAAGACAAAGAGACAGATATAGATATAGATGTACTGTCGCCATCTATGCCATTGTATTGGGTAAACATTGAAAATGTTTTGCACACGCCAAACAAATGTCATAAAAATAGGAAGTTTTAAAGCGAGGCATTTGACAACGACGACAGCCAATCACTTATCAGCTACCTGGAAAATAATGGCATTCCTGTATAAGAAATTTGCTGCTGCTGCTGCTGCTACTACTACTACTGTGGCTGCTGCTGACGCTGATGATGATGATGCTGGAACTCTGCATTTATTTTCTCTGACGCTGTCTATTCGTTTCTCTCTCTGCGTCACCCTTTATACTCACTCCTTCTTTCTCTGTTTATTCTCTCGCCTTTCTCTCTCTCCTCTCTCTCTCTCTCTTAAGTCTTCATGGTGAATGGAAAAGCTTATTGACGTTGCGCAAAGTAAAGAACCAATTGCTCTCCGACTTGTGACACTATGTCGATGTATGGCATCAGATTATCCATCTATCCCGACTTAAACTACTACTACTACTACTACTACTACTACTACTACTACTACTACTACTACTACTACTACTGCCATGGCTGCGTTTATTGTTGTTGCCATTGAAGTTGTTGTTGTTGTTGTTGTTGTTGATGCTGTTGGTGTCATCGTTGTAGCTGTCGCTGCTTCTGCTGCTGCTGCTCAGCATTATGCTATTTCGAACAGCGATGTAATGTTATGTCCTATTTCTAAGACCAGCAAACCGGCCGTACATTTTGCCGTTGGAGGAACATAACGATGGTAATGATGATAATGATGGTGATGATGATATGGGTACAGAATGATATATACATAATATATAATATATATATATATATATAGATATATATATATACTATATATATTATATATATATAATATATAGGAGAGTTCACGAAAAAATAAAACAAAAGACGAAGACAGGTGGTGTATAAAACAAAACAGATGTATTAGTATAACGCTCAGGAATAGAAAAATTATTTTACGTTTCGAGCCTACGCTCTTCTACAGAAAGGGACACAAAAGAAAACAAGGAGAGATAATGTATATATATATATATATATATTATATATATATATATATAATATATATATATATATATATATTCCATGGCTTTAATTTACTAGGATTCTTTCTAGAAGGAAGAAGCTGCTTTCTAACAATTAATCAAACCTCCTTCACTGGAATATAACATCCATCAATGTCACAAGCTGGACTTAACAAAAATTATGCATATCTATCGATTGCATCTGTTAAATGCGTGTTAACTGGTATCGTTCTTTGCCTGAAAATCTTAACTTTTCCACTTAGGTAGACATTTCCTAACATAAACAAATGTACTAATAGTTTTAAAGTAAATATGATTTTATAATCAGGCAGGTGGAACTGCATGTTTTGAGCCAGTTGTTTCTCCTTTATTTTGGAGGCAATTTTGACCACAGAGCAGCAAAAACCTAAGAGTGTGCATGCTTCTCTTTTCTTCAATGTCCTAAATAATTATATTTGCATGGATGGATGAATGGATGCATGGATCGATGCATGAATGTATGTATGTATGTATGGATGGATGGATGGATGGATGGATGGATTGATGCAAAAGCCCCCGTTTTTCGGGATTATCCGTGCATCTGCATTATGAAAATGCAAACCTGGACGGGAATTTTTCCCACGAGAGTTCCGGACCCCAGTAATGAACTCATTTGCATACAGCCAATTAGAGCAGAGCGACTTTTATCCTTTCTTCCTTTCTAGTCAGCTCCGTGCATTCCTTACTCCTGTGGGGAAAACATTTCGCGGCTTGGACACGATATGATTGTAGGAAGATTGTTTGTTACTTATGCTTGTAAGTCACCCTATTTCACTCTACTGATGTTTATTGTAAAGAACGCCTGCCAACTAGGACCGATACAACTTGGCAGTAGTCTCCTCGAAGGCATTGCTAGCACAACACGAAACCTCAAAACATGTACCTCGGAACATCTTTCTGAATTCTTTAACAGTTCTGTTGATTCACTGTTTTGGAATGGTACTTTTACATCGAGCTTGAAATGGCAAAAATCAGTGTTGACTTCGGCTGGATATGAACTTACCTTCAGAGTGTCTGAAGAAATAGATGTCACTTTGCCCAATGCCCTAATGACTCTGCTAATCTAACACCCGAAATGTATGTATGTATGTATGTATGTATGTATGTATGTATGTATGTATGTATGTATGTATGTATGTATGTATGTATGTATTCGTGTATGTATGTATGTATGTATGGATGGTTGGATGTATGTATGTATGTATGGATGGATGGATGAATGGATGGCCAGATGGATGGATAGATAGATATGTAAGTAAGCATGTAGTATGCAGTATATATAAATATCATACACACACACCTACACCCATACACATATACATACATACACATATATACACTTACATATATTATATATACATTATAAATATATAAGTGTATATATTGCGTGTATATATGTATGTATATGTATATATACACACACTCACACACACATATATAAGTATATATTAGGTTGTCCCAAAAGTTTGTAAACACTTGCGAAAATTGAATTTTTACTCGCCAAGTACTAACAAAAACAACAAAAATTATTCCTCAAAATAAAGACCATTATTTTCCAAGACTTTCTACGAACTTTTGGGACAACCTTATATATATATCACCAAAACTTATCTGGTTCCTTTCTCTTGTGACACGCACACACACACATGCTTCATTCATGACGAATTCTACTGATGGGCTTTGGATTTATTGTGTAAGTAACATTACATAATCTATTAACAGTGAAACAATTGTCTAGAATTAATCTACATTTTTGTTATTTTTCATTTGTCCTGCTCGCTTAAGTTCATAGTTGTGCTAATTCTCCTTGGGAACAATTCTTGGTGGTTGAGACCATTGCGGATCTATTTTTAGCGCAAGAGCGTCCACATAGTGGACCCTCTCTTATATTTGTGCGTATATATATATATATATTTCTTTACTACCCACAGGGGGCTAAACACAGAGAGGACAAACAAAGACAGACAAACGGATTAAGTCGATTACATCGACCCCAGTGCGTAACTGGTACTTACTTTATCGACCCCGAAAGGATGAAAGGCAAAGTCGACCTCGGCGGAATTTGAACCTAGAACGTAACGGCAGACGAAATACGGCTACGCATTTCGCCCGGCGTGCTAACGTTTCTGCCAGCTCGCCGCCTTATATATATATATATATATACATGTTTTTATGTATATAGATGTGTGTGTGTGTATATATATATATATGAATGCGTGTCAGTGCAGGGGGACGTGTGTGTGCGTATATGTATGTGTGTGTGTATGTGTGTGTGTGTGTGTGTGCGCGTGTGTAATGTGTGTGCGTGTGCGTGTCACAAGAGAAAGGAAGCAAATAAGTTTTGGTGATATGATGATTGCATCTGTACCCATAATTTAAAACGCTTCCGAATTAACCATATTAGATTTCTTCCACCGATTCTAAGAACTTCCTTGACAGTTTACAATTGCCGAAAAACTTACACACAAAAATATTTGCTGACACACACATACACACACACACAGATGTGTACAGACACACAGATACATACACCTATATACACACGCGCGCATACACCCACGCACCTACACACACATACACGCTCACATTTTGTGCGTAATTTCGTGTGTGTTTTGCGGAGATTTCTGAGTGTGATCTTGCAGTATATTGACATTCCGTGTTGCGTTAATGGTAAGCTAAAATACTCTCAAAGACTTAATGAATATAAGGAATGACTGCAGGAATATCTTACACGAAAATGCCATTAACGTAGCTTCCCATCAGATGAAGGTTTCGAGAATCGAACCCAGCCTTCTATTATTCTCTGTCATACATGAACCATGACAACTCCTGCCATATATGTATGTATGTATGTATGTATGTATGTATGTATGTATGTATGTATGTATGTATGTATGCATGTATGTTAGTATATATGTATGTATATGTATATATATATATATATATATATATATATTATATAATATAAACATACACACAACACAACACACATATATATATACGTATATATAAAGTGTGTGTATACGCACATATATAAAGTGAGAAAGGGAGAGATAGTAAAAGGAGAGAGACAGAGATACGTATATATGTGTATGTATATGTAAATATGTGTGAGTGGGTGTATATACATGTGCTTTTATGTGTGTGTGTGTGTGTGTGCGTGCATACATACGTATGTCTGTATGTGTGTGTGTTTGTATGTGTGTGCGTGTGTGTACAGACACACCGACTCTCCCACAATGACACAGACAAACAAACACACACACGCACACACAATCACACACAAGCACATACACACACACACACACACACACACATATATATATATATATATATATATATATTCGCGCATGCGCATATCTGAGCGCACACATGCACACATATTTAGTTACAGGTGTCCTAAGGTCAACAGCGAGTAATATGCTACCACCTTATAAGCAATTGTACAAACAATTCTGTTTCGATCTATGATCGAAGCCTTATAGTGATAAAGCGATCAAAATCAACGTGAGAATTGGTAGAGCGTGCGACAAAATTATTATCAATGTTTAAGATAAAGACACACGAACTGACAAACACGTTAGAACTCCGGCTGGAGTTCAAATCCAGCAGGTGCCAACGTTGACTTTTATCTTTCCCTAATTAATAAATAATACACAATTAGAATTACTAGGATTAGTATGCCCTTTTTACCTTGGATGCAGTTCAGCTGCATTGTGAAAAAAAGTCGTGAGGGTCTGTCTACAGGTCCCTTTCTTCATAAATGGAAAATGGTTGAGTGAGAGGGTAAGAAAAATTTCTTAAAGAAAATCTAATATGGAACATGAATCTGTTTCTTTACTACCCACAAGGGGCTAAACATAGATGGGACAAACAAGGACAGAGAAACGGATTAACTCGATGATTACATCGACCCCAGTGCTTAACTAGTACTTAATTTATCGACCCCGATAAGCTGAAAGGCAAAGTTGACCTCGGCGGAATTTGAACTCAGAACGTAGCGACGGGCGAAATACCGTGAAGCACTTCGCCCGGCGTGCTAACGTCTCTGCCAGCACGCCGCCTTATTATGGAACATGAATCGTTCAATAATGGATTGAACAGGTGTAGCATACAAAGCGCAAATATTGGTTTATCAGGTTTAAGCACAATGCCAGCAATTTTGAGGATACAGAATTAGCCGTTGCCATCGACTTTGGTACCTGACTGATATTTTATGCAACATTGACTTCGAAAGGATTTGAAATCGGAAGATAGCGGGCCGGAAGAAATAACGCAAAGTATTTTCCGGACATTCTAGCGATTCTGCTTGCTTATCCCTTGCGGAAGAGAATTAATAGAAGCCTAGGAATCTTTAGAGTAAACTTCTGAATTCAATGTCATTCGTGATTAGGTGAGATTTGGATTGAGAAAGTAAAGGGATTTAACGAAACAACCCAATAGAGAATACGCTGAAAGAATTTGGAAAGATTTGCTGAGCAGAATTTAAAATCTAAGATTCTACATACCACATGAGAAATGAACTTATTGAATACTCTTATCGATATTTAGTCAA
>NW_021823720.1:10000-21760 GCF_006345805.1 Octopus sinensis | reverse complement strand
TGCACGTGGCTGTAGATTCGGGCTACCTGCGACACTTATTGAAATATATATATATATATATATATATTATATATATATATATATATATATTATATATATATATCTATCTATCTATATATATAATATATATATATATATATATATATATATATATATATTATATATATATTCTTTTACTCTTATAGTTGTTTCAGGAGCAAATCGACTCCAGGACTTATTCTTGGTAAGTCTAGTACTTATTCTATGGGTTCTTATGCCAAACCGCTAAGCATCGGTTGTCAAACTATGTTAGGGGGACAAACACAGACACACAAACATATACACACATGCATATATATATATATATATATTATATATATATATATATATATATATATATATATATATATATATAATATATATTTTGATTTGAAAACCCCACTAGAATGGGAGAAAGCGCTAATAATCTGAATGATATGATTATATATATATGTAAAAAATGTAATATATAAATAAATATCTATAAATATGAACCATCCGATCTTCTGATTACCTCATTTCTTCTAATATATAATACTGTACATCATCTCCAAACCTTCCAATATATATATATATATATATATATATTATATATATATAATATATATATATAGGCGCAGGAGTGGCTGTATGGTAAGTAGCTTGCTAACCAACCGCATGGTTCCGGGTGCAGTCCCACTGCGTGGCATCTTGGGCAAGTGTCTCCTGCTATAGCCCCGGGTCGACCAATGTGAGTGGATTTGGTAGACGGAAACTGAAAGAAGCCTGTCGTATATATGTATTATATATGTAGTGTGTTGGTGTGTGGGTGTGTCTGTGTTTGTCCCCCTAGCATTGCTGACAACCGATGTGGTGTTTACGTCCCCGTCACTTAGCGGTTGGGCAAAAGAGACCGGGCTTGCAAAGAATAAGTCTCGGGGGTCGATTTGCTCGACTAAAGGCGGTGCTCCAGCATGGGCGCAGTCAAATGACTGAAACAAGTAAAAGAGTAAAAGAATAAAAGAGTAATATACATACACATAAAAGTGTGTGTGTGTGTGTGTGTGTGTGTGTGTATACAAGGGGGTGGAAAATTTGGTATAGAATTATGAAAAAAGAAAACACGTACAATACTAATTTATTTTCATCAAAAAATTAAAAAGTCATGATAAAAGTATTATTATGATTAATGACACTGAAAATCTCAAAAATGAGGCTAATCAATTTTAAGAATTAATAAATTTTAAGGAATTAAATATGATAATACCGATTTGATACTTAGTGTCGACCTAATTTTGCACCCCCGTCTGTATATATATTCTTACTCTTTCTTTCACTCTTTTACTTGTTTCAGTCATTTGGTCTGTGGCCATGCTGGAGCAGCGCCTTTCTTTGAGAAAATCGACCCCCAGGACTTATTCTTTGTAAGCCTAGTACTTATTCTATCGGTCTCTTTTGCCGAACAGCTAATTTACTGGGACGTAAACACACCAGTATCGGTTGTCAAGCAATGTTGAAGGGACAAACACAGACACACAAACATATACCACACACATACATACCATACATACATACATATTATATATATATAATATATATAGATATATATAATATATATATATATATATATATATATATATATATATATATAATATATATGCACATATACGACGGGCTTCTTTCAGTTTCCATCTACCAAATCCACTGACGAGGCTTTCGTTGGATCAAGGCTATCGTAAAAGACACTTGATCAAGGTGCCACGCAGTGGGATTGAACCCGGAACCATGTGGTTGGTAAGCAAGCTACTTACCACACAGCCACTCCTGCGCCTAACAATAACAATACAATAACAACAACGACGACTACAGCAGCAAGAACAAGAAGAACAAACACAACCAGATTAGTCACAACAATGACAACAGCGAACAAGCACCATAGCAACAACCAAATTAACTACGGCAACCACGACAATAATTACAAACAACAACAACAACAACAGCATTTGCGGCTACATCAGTCAGAGCAACAACAGCTACAACAATCAGAAGAACGACAAGAATCCAATAAACTCCCTAAACCCCCGACATTTTGACAAAATAATTTCCTATAAAACCGGAAATTAACGTATTTCTAAATTCTGACGTTATCAGGAATAATTACGCCGGGTACACCCAAATGACCTGTTGGAAAAAATATGAATGGAAAGTGTTTTGTGTTTAATAAGTGTGTTTGATGTAAAAGGTTTAGTGGTCCCACATGTTCTGGTATCATTTCCAAGAAATATTTCTACATTTCTACAAATCTTTTAAGCATATAATGGCGGTGCTCCGCATGGCCACAGCTCGTAAGCTGAAACTAGTTAAAATAAAATAAAAAAAAAATACCCGGAAATATTCCTGATATATTCACATTTCTTGATATCATTTGCATTAAGTAATTTCTACATTCCCACAAAACTTTTAAACATTTTGACAGACGTTGATAACACTTCCGCTTATTCTACTAGAAAAGACCCCACTATTATTTCCACAAATTTGCCAACATTTCCACAGGTTCTACTAATATTTCTACGAACCTAATTTGCATTTTCACAAATATTTCTAACGCCTATATGCGCAGGAGTGGCTGTGTGGTAAATAGCTTGCTTAGCAACTACATGGTTCTGGGTTCAGTCCCACTGAATGGCATCTTGGGCAGCTGTCTTCTACTATAGCCTCGGGCCAACCAAAGCCTTGTGAGTGGATTTGGTAGACGGAAACTGAAAGAAGCACGTCGTATATGTATATACTCATATATTTGTGTGTGTATGTTTGTGTGTCTGTATTTGTTCCCCAACATCGCTTGACAACCGATGCTGGTGTGTTTACGTCCCCGGAACTTAGCGCTTCGGCAAAAGAAAAACCGATAGGGTAAGTACTAGGCTTCCAAAGAATAAGTCCTGAGGTCGATTTATCGACTAAAGGCGGTGCTCCAGCATGGTCGCATTCAAGTAGCGAAGTCATGGGGTGCAGCATGACAGATGCTAAGTTGGGTGCATTGATCCTTATTCGCCGAAACTGCACGACACATTCCGGACAGAAGAATCAATTCAACCAACGATGAGTCTAGTGTCAATTAATCCCCTTAAAGTATTAATGCCAGTTGATAGAAGTGGCGATTCATCAACTCACTTTAGTTACTTGAAAACACTACTCAGGGGCTGAGATTCGAACCTGCGATCCCTCGACCCCGAGTCCGCTGCTCTAACCACTAGGCCATGTGCCTCCACAGACTGAACTCAATGTCTTATTGTCGCCCTACCCAGTATGATTATTTCTTGCAAGTTCATTTTACAATACTGGATCGTGATTCTAGATTCGTCTTCGACAGGACGGTAAAGCGTAGGTTTATATAGCAAAGGAACAGAAACTCGCTGTCTTTCAATAAAGGGTTCATAAGTGTGAGGAAATTCGAGGAAATTCGAAAACAATTGATTTTGTTTACCACATTGGGAGTTCGTTAATAGATAAGACACATAAAAAAGGTTCAACGCACATACGTCCACACACCTTGAAATAAACATATAACAAGTACATAAGTAGATAAAGGAACACTAATACACCTATTAGATACAATGTTCATAGCTGTGTATATATATATAGGTGTGGTTTTGTACGTACGTACATGAATGTATGTACGTACGTACGTACGTATATGTATGATTAAATAAATGAACGTATATATGTATATATATCTATATATATATATAGTATAATATATATATTATATTATTATATATATATCTATTCTCTGTCTCTGTCTCTGTCTGTCTGTCTGTCTCTCTCTATCTCTCTCTCTCTCTCTATATATATATATATATATATACGCGTCGGTGAGTGTATGTGTGGTACAGATTGAAATACATTTCGTCTATCTGTATCAATGTATATATATTATATAATATATATATATATATATATATATATTATATATATATATATATATATGTATGTATATATATGTATAAATAAATAATGAATGTATATAGGTATATATATATTATATATATATCTATTCTCTGTCTCTGTCTGTTTGTCTGTCTGTCTCTCTCTCTTATATATATATATATATATATATATATATATATATATATTATATATATTATATATATACATACATACATACTTAAATACAGCCACAAAGACTTATGCATGCATTTGTATACATACATATACGTAGGTGTGTGTGTGTGTGTGTTTGTGTGCGTGAGTGTATATATGTGCGTGATGGTATCTAATCTATGCTGTGCAGCAGTTTGTGGTTCTATTGTGGACGAAAGTGTTTCAGAGTTTAATGGCGACCGGAAAAATAAAACCTTAGCCGTCATCACTTGCACATACACCACACAAACACACACTCCTGTAGACACACATATACTGCCACAAACACGCATACATACTACCGCTTACGCATACATACATACATACATACATACATACATACATACATACATACATACATATATATATATATATATATATACACATAAATACGGATGCAGACAACGTAATACAATTAGGAAATAAATAAACAAACGAATAAATAGGAGAGTGAAATCAAGGGGAATAATTAAAACAGTTAAAAAAGAGGACATGATTCGATAAATTAAGTGATCGGTTTTAATAGCTTTAAGATATCGATCCCTAAATTTAGTAATTTGATTAACTTTAGCCAAAATCTTTCCTCCCCGACATTACGGCTTTTATCGAAATTGATTACAATGCCGCGACACACACGCACACGCACCCAAAACACACACACTCACATACATACAGACACACTCACACACACACATACACAGACACACACACACGCACACACATGTAAATGCATCCACACATAAAGAAACATATGTGTGTATGTGTGTATGTACATATACTTACATATATATGCGTGCGCATATATATATATATATATACGCATATACATACACACACGCACACACGTACACACATGTTCATATACAGGTATATAAATTATAATTGTAATTATATGTATATGTATAACAATTACATATTTATAGATGATATATATATATATATATATTATATATATATATACGTATATATAATATATATATATATATAGGTAAACAGTAAAATTAAATACAGACATGGACAAGAACATGAAACACCACAGAGACGACACAAGAACCACAGGACGGACATTCGAAGCCCCAGTCATCAGTCAAGAAACCAGATCATCTTAGCAATTTCATATATATATATATATATATATATATTCACAAACGCACACACACATATGTAGGTTTCCTTTTCGTATTTTGTGGGCGTGAACCCGTACGTGTATTTGACATCAGTGGGTGTGTGCAAGAATGTATCCTACACCGTAACCTGAAACTTTCTCTCTTCAACTAATGCAACAGGCCATTACGGTAACCATGACCACAGACGCCACCACCGACGCCACCACCGATGCCACCACCACCACCACCACCACCACCACCACAATAAACATCACCAGCACACCTTGTCCACCATTTTTGACTAACTCCATCACCACTACAAAAGCATCAATGGTCCTGACCTGTATCATCACAACAGCTACCACAAACATCTCCACTACCACCACCACCACCACCACCACCACCATCAACACAACCGCAACCTTATCCACTATGGCCACAATCAGCACCGCAAATACTAACACCACCAGATCAACTATCAAGATGACGACCTTCACCACCAGCGCCACCACCACCACCACCACCACCACTGACATAAGCGAATCAATCCTCGCTACGTGCAACATGATAAGAGCATCAATACGCCTCACCATCATGACCCTCACCATAGCTGCCCCATTGACTCCTATAGTGATCCCGCCATAAAACCATCACCACCAAAACAAAAATAGCTAATTTCATAAGAAATAGCAGTTAAGTTTACTTAAGTTTACAAAATGGGAAGCGCACTGAATATATTATCGTCCAGCATACCCATAATTGACAGCATGGTCACGGATGGAGTGACTTTATGTATTTCATGTTAATCACTATTGATTGTCTATATGTAAATATATATGTGTGTATATACACTATACACACACACATACACACACATATTGTCATGATTTGGTACCAATCCCGGCAAGTTTCTTGTCGGTGCCTCCAGAGTGGAGGTAATATTATCGATAATGAACGAAATTGCGCTTGACCCTCTGGCCGATAACTGAAAAGAAGTTGGTGATCTGGTGTTTTCCATCCGTTTGTGATTTTTGTATAAGTTCGTGTGTTTATTTTCTACATCCATTTTCTACATATATATATTAAATATATATATATTATATATATATATATATATATATATTTTATACATATCTGTGTGTGAATGTATGTATATGTTTTCGTGTTGGTATAATGTGTGCGTGTATTTGTATATATATGTATGTATGTATATATATATATATATATCACTTATAAAAATATGACCGAGCAGTCACGACTGGAGCGTCTTTGATTATAGCTCTTCTGTTTAAGAGCTGAGGTACAGGGAAACTAAGGGCATAATGGTTATTTGGATTGAAATTGCTACTGCAGCCTCTACTAGCTTAAACAGTAAATCAATCATCAAACGCCACCACCTATACCTCCACCAATGCAACAATCTCGACTTTCATTAACGGCATGTTGCTCCAGCATGGCAGCAGCTCTCGAACTGAAGCTAATTAAGGAGTTAAAGAGTATCGTCAATATCAACATGAACACCGCTAACGTTTTTGCAACCTCCTCCACCACCACCACCACCACCACCACCACCACCACCACCACAACCGTCACCACAACCATCACCACCACCATCACCACCACCACCACCATCATCATCACCACTACCACCACCACCATCACCACAACCACAATCACCACCACCACCACCATCACGCCCCCCACCACAACCACCAACACCATCACCACCAGTATCATCATCATCGTCATCATCATCATTACCACTATCACTAACACCATTTTTTATTACCACCTTCACTGGCAGCAGTTACCTGCACCAGCACCAGCAACAGCAGCAGCAGTACCACCACCACCACCACCACCACGAACCACCACCACAATTACCAGCACCACCAACACCATCACCACCAGTATCATCATCATCATCGTCATCATCATCATTACCACTATCACTATCACCATTGTTTACAACCACCACCACCACCATCACCAACACCACACCATAGCCACAACAACATCTCCACAACCACAACCGTCACCACCACCACCACCACCACCACCACCACCACCATCACCACTACTACCACCATCACCACCACCAACATCACCACAACCACAATCACCACCACCACCACAACCACCACCACCAACATCACCTCCCCCCACCACAACCACCAGCACCACCAGCACCATCACCACCAGTATCATCATCATCATCGTCATCATCATCATTACCACTATCACTACCACCATTGTTTACAACCACCACCACCACCACCACCATCACCATCACCACCACCACCATCATCACCAACACCGCCGCTGCTACAACCACCACCACAACCACCAGCTCGGCCTCTGCCGCCCCCGTCGCTGCCGCCAACAGGTGAATTAAACAATCAAAGTGGAATGGAAGGATGTAACAAGATTACAAAGAGGCGACATTTTAATTGTTTAACAACGTGAAACACACACAAACATGGCTGGCTCTGATGCTTTCTGTTTGTTATTTTTTTTAGGTGATTCTAATTTTATTGGAGTCTGTCTGTTTGCGTGTGTTTGTGTGTGTGTGTGTGTGTGTGTGTGTGTGTAAGGGACTGTACCGGTGTCTGGTCTGTGTAGTTTTTGCACACGCAAACACGTATAAATGTATGTAATATATATATATATATATATATATATATATTATATATATATATATAAATAATAGAGAGATATACATATATATGTATATATATATATATATATATATATATATACATACATATAAATGTATGCATATATATATATATGCATATATACGTATACATAGCACAAATAACACACAACCTATACAGGTGTATGTATGGGTAGAATATATGTTACACATATATCTATCTATCTATCTATCTATCTACACATGAATCAGCGCAATTTTGTATATGTATACACTTATGTATACGCGTATGTAGGCACATATGCGTGTAAGTATATATATATAGAAATTTATACATACATGCATACATGTATATATATATATATGTATAATATATATATATATATATATATATATATATATATGTCTAAATATAATATATAGATACATACCTATGTGCATGCGTGTATATATATATATATGTTTGCATATGTAATATAAACCCTCTCTATCTCTCTCTGTCTCTCTCACACACACATACATATAATACTTACATATGTATGCAGTCACAAATATGTATAGTCACACACCCTCTCACACATATGCACACACTGATATATATATATATATATATATATATATATATATAGTATTAATATATTATATATGCATGCACACATACGTGGTATGGGTATGTAATGTGTACCTATAACCTCTTCTTGCGTAATCGGAAACAGGGTGGGAAGTGGGAAAGTAAGTCTGGCGGGGCCGTGGTTGTCTTGGAGAGAATGGTGTTTAGAGAGAAGCAAAGAATCTCTCTTAACTTAGACAAACATCAAATTAAATCTCCAATGATTAACACACCAAGTAATTATGTTTTACACCATACATAGTAATCATTATTTAGGTACCTGTAATATATTGGTTTCATTTTGAGAGCTGTTATCCCGCCTCGCTCTATACGTTTCATATTTTATCAATCACTTGTTCCAGTTATAAGTGTGCGGCCATGCTGGAGCCACGCTTTGAAGAATTTTTTGTGAAATGACTTGTCCCCAATACGTATTTACTTTTCTTTTTTGTAAGCATGGTACTTATTCTATCGATTCCATATCAGTTAATCTAGTGACGCCATTTACTGTCTGTTGCAGTGTTTCTACTTACTTATCCTCTGTAGAATAGGACTTGAGGTCCTACAAAAGATGTTTGATTGTCCCTCTATTGAACATTAGACCCGCCTCCAGTCCTGTTTAACATGCCAGAAAAAGATATTTGTATCAAGAAGGGAAACAATAGAAAATAGTTCTATCTTTGTAAGTTTCATTTATTTGTTTTTGTTGTTGGTGCTTGTTTATTTGTTTTTTTTTGTTTGTTGAGCGAAGCGGTCTTCGTCCCAGTGGGCGAAGTCCGAAACGTGGTCCTTTGCTATTCGTAAGACCTGCAGAAGAGAAAGCACGTCAACCTCCGACACCGAGAGCATCGACGGATAGATGAATGCGCATCCAGGCTCAGCGGCTGCGTAGGAAGTCGGAGACGAGAAACAGGAAGAAAGAGTGAGAGAAAGTTGTAGCGAAAGAGTACAACAGAGGTCGCCACCACCCCCTGCCGGAGCCTCGTGGAGCTTTAGGTGTTTTCGCTCAATAAACACACACAACGCCCGGTCTGGGAATAGAAACCGCGATCCTCCGACCGCGAGTCCGCTGCCCTAACCACTGGGCCATTGCGCCTCCACTGCTGTTGGTGCTGCAGGGATTTCGGGATATCTGCAGAATTACTTATCATTTACATGCGGGTTTGTTCTCGATGCTAGATTACTCATCACTAATGAAGACGAGAACCTTGTGTAGGGAGTACTGCCAAAAAGACACTCTTCTCGTGATCAGACCCTAATGTCTAGTCCTTGTTCCGGTGTATTGGCTTGTGTGCCTCATTGACCCTGAGAAATATGACTGCGGTGAAACACCCGGTACGCCCTTCTATGCTGGACAGGACAACAGATAGACGCTTCAATAATAAAGAGCACTTCTTCCCAGAAGGCGCGGGAATGGCTGTGTGGTAAGTAGCTTGCTAACCAACCACATGGTTCCGGGTTCAGTCCCACTGCGTGGCATCATGGGCGAGTGTCTTCTACTATATCTCGCGCCGACCAATGACTTGTGAGTGGATTTGGTAGACGGAAACTGAAAGAAGCCTGCCGTATATATGTATATATATGCATGTGTGTGTTTGTCCCCTTAGCATTGCTTGACAACCGATGCTGGTGTGTTTACGTCCCCGTCACTTAGCGGTTCAGCAAAAAGAGACCGATAGAATAAGTACTGGGCTTACAAAGAATAAGTCCCGGGGTCGATTTGCTCGACTAAAAGGCGGTGCTCCAGCATGGCCGCAGTCAAATGACTGAAACAAGTAAAAGAGTAAAGAGAGAGAGAATGGGTATACAAAGGGTTAACACTCCAACCAAGAGAAAAGAAAAGTTACCGAAGCATCGATAACAATTAAAAACCCACAAGACCCGAGAAAAAAAGGCCTTCTCTCAGGGAAATATACGATGCAGTACAATGAAATCCAAAATGATGGCGGAACTGAAAAAATAGGGATTCGAGGAGAGAGGAGAAAAAGTGAGAATCTGGAGTCGAGAAAAGGGAGAAAAAGCATCGATGGCACATGCTCCATAAGAAGCGAACGGCTTTGAACTGTGTAAGAGGTTTGTTGCCTCAAATATGATATTATAAAGAACAATGTGCTCGAGTAAACAGCAATTTGTGGGCGTTGCTGTTGCAATCATTATTATCATATCGTTTATCATTTCATTATGTCTTTGTCCAGCCCGCAGCTTCTTTTCTTTGTAAGGCCAATCTAATGAATAACTGAATAAAAGAAGCGAACGGCTCAAGTAAATAAATAATGAGGCCGTGCACAGTCATATCTGCGTATGGGTAAAATACGTTTAACATTCCGATGCCACGAATGAAAACTCATGTGGCTATAAATTTGATTTCTTGTTACGCTATTGAATATCATTTCAAGAGAAGGATACTGCAATCACGATAATTACATGTGTATATAAATAAAAAAGTAAATGCGCCCTTTTTAAAGCCTAGCCAGGCTCATGGGTCCGGTTTCCCGGTTTCAACGGCGTATGTGTTCCCCAGCAGGACGGGACGCCAGTCCATCGTAGCATTGCTCATTTTTGCCAGCTGAGTGGACTGGAGCAACGTGAAGATGAAGGGCTTTGCTCAAGAACACAACGCGTCGCCCGGTCCAGGAATCGAAACCACAATCTTACGATCACGATGCTGACGCCCTAACCACTGAGCTACGCGCCTCCACTCATGTGTATATACCAAATGTAAATAAGGCGGGAAGCTGGCAGAATCGTTAGCGCGACGGGCAAAACGCTTAGACAGCATTTCGTCTGTCTTTACGTTCTGAGTTCGAATTCTGCTGATGTTGACTTTGTCTTTTATCATTTCGGGATCGCCAAACTAAGTACCAGTTGAACACTGGGGTTGATGTAATCCACTTGGCCCCTCCCTCGACATTGCTGAAATCGATATTGTGAAAGCAAATCAACGAAATAGCAACCGAATTCCCTGAAATAATAAACTAAAAGTAAAGATTTACACCTGATCGTTTGGAGTTTATCAGGCTTGGTACACGTACATACTAATTGGTACATACTTGGTACACGTACATACTAATGTACATACACGTTCATACTAATTTCTCAGTTTGAAGCGCCCGGGTTTTAAAACATGGTCTTCCAAAATTATTGCTGGGAACAATTTCGTTTACGGTAATTTCTTCCCCAACATATTCTACTCTCCCATTGAATTCTTCTACTTCTGTTCTTCGTTCTGCATTGATTTCTATTCTATTTTG
>NW_021823720.1:0-2500 GCF_006345805.1 Octopus sinensis | reverse complement strand
GGATAAATAACGAAGCCTCTAATCCCCAGTTGGATTATTAAATCAAATAATATATGACAATATGAAATGCCTAGAATTAAATAAACAGAGAGATTCCGCGAGATATTAATTAAGAAGGGAGGTAATTTGACAAGGGAGCTAATTGCAATGTTTCCAAGAAGATAATATATGAAGGATAAATATAGGTGCGACGTGCTTCGTAGCCACATAGTTGTGGGTTCAGTTCCACTGTGTGGCACCTTAAGCAATTGTCTTTTATAGCCTCGGGCCAATCAAAGCATTGTGAGTGAATTTGGCAGGCGGAAAATAAAAGAAGCCCGGCTTATATATATATATATATATATATATATATATATAAAAATATATATATCAAGGGAAAGTTTACGAAAATAAACACTTTCGATCCTATCTTCTCTACCACTACCAACTCTTACCTCTACGGACTCTCTACTTCTCTCCACTGGACTTTTTAACTTTACGGAGACTTACTGCACCTCACCCACACACGGGTCACAGTGACTATATTATATATATATATATTGTCTGTTTTCCCGTCCTTGTTTTCGTATACATTCGATGCTTTTTTCCAAAGAATCTAATGCTCTTAGCTTCGTTTTTACTTGGGGCTGGCCAGATTCGAACAATGTCAAGATTAATCAGCCGAAATAGCAAGGATGATCTAGTTCTTGACTGAGGATAAAAAGCTTCGAATGACCCATCCTTGTTTGTTTATATCGTCTATCTGGATGTTTTATTGTCCCTTTTTGTATCACCTAACTGCCCGGATGTTTTACGTTCTTTTTCCCAATGTGTACCACAGCTTGACAACCGGAGTTAGTTTATTTATGTCCCTACAACAGCCATATGCTTGCAAAGCTAAAGTTTTCTGATCACACAGACACACATTTGTGTACAAAGTCACAAGGACACACGCACACACATAAATATAAATATTCACATATATTTGTGTGTATGAGTGGTTGGTGTCTCGTGATGATCTCTGATGCTGTTGTACATCGTTGACCAATATGCACTTTCTGTCGTTTTAGCTTTTCAATGCGACCACCCAGCTGTCTAGATATGCAAGGTAGCACTGGCCCTGATCGGAGGGCTTGTGCGTTGAACGGTGAGCGATGTACAACTGCGTGGCCTGGTGCAAAGTGAAATGGAGTATTTTGCTCAAGAACACAACGAGCAGCCAAAATGGGAATCGAAACCATAATATATGATTCGAGTTCATCACGCCTATCCACAAGGCCACACTCTTTCACACAGACACACTCACAAAGACACACACATATATATATTTTCTGTATATATGAATATATATATATATATATATACACGTGTGGAGGCGCGTGGCTTGGTGGTTAGGGTGTCAGCATCATGTTCGCAAGATTGTGGTTCTGATTCCTGGACCGGGCGATGCGTTGTGTTGTTGAGCAAAACACTTCGTTTCACGTTGCTCCAGTCCAATCAGCTGGCAAAAATGAGTAACGCTGCGATGGACTGGCGTCCCGTCCAGCAGGGGAACACATACGCCATTGACAGCGGTAGACCGCGCTCATGAGCCTGACTTTAAAAGACCGCATTTATTTATTATATATATATACACACACATGTACATAAACATACATGTATGTGTGAGTGCGTGCATGTTTGTGTAAGTGCCTGTGTAAGTGTGAATGTGTTGTCAGTGTGTGTATGTAAGTGTGTGTAATTATAGAAACATAATTTTCACACACATCTCTTAAACGAATGCAAGAATGACTTGAGCGAACAAATGTGGAAGAAATATCTTTGAAATAACAACTAAAATATGTTCCGTTACTACGTAACACACCTCAAAATATATACACATATGGACGTATACGCATATATATATATATATACTATATATATATATATATATATATATATATATATAAATTTATATATACCTGTGTGCGTACAGAGGGAGAGTGAGAAAGAGAGTGGGAGCGATAGAGAGATGGAGAGAATGGAGGATGGATATGGAGAGAAATTGCTTGGAATAGAAGAGGAGGCGAGTAGAGGAGAGGCTGATGTCAAAATCGTATATTGTTGCTTAGGTTGCTTCTTAAATATCAATCGATAAATTATATACCAGGCTGACATAAGAACTGAGATCAATAACATCGACTGTAGTCTTGAAAGACTTGCATCAGCGTGGCCAGAATCGAATTTCTGAAGCCGGTAGGAAAATAAAAATGAAATGATGGAAAGTATACAATGGTCAACAACACACACAGCTCCAGTTCCTGTGTGTTTGTGTGTGTGTGTGTGTGGTGTGTGTAGGCGCGGGCTTGGCTGTGCGGTAAGAAGCTTGCTTCTGAACCACATGCTTCCAGGTTCAGTCCCACTGGGTGGCATCATATATGTATGTGCGTGTTTGCTTGTCTGTGCGTATTACCAGTGTACTTATCTATCATCACTTATCTATCTGTTTGCCTACATATCCTTTACCTACCTACCTACATAC
>NW_021823719.1:20000-21506 GCF_006345805.1 Octopus sinensis | reverse complement strand
AGTAAGAGAGAGCAAGAGAGAGAGATAGCTACATACTTACGTGGATAGACTGATACATAGATAGATAGATAGACAGACAGACAGATAGACAGGCAAGCAGACAGACGGACAGACGGACAGACGGACAGATAGATTGATAGGTAGGTAGATAGATAAACATACATGTATGCATTTAAAAAATGTATGTGTATATATAACATATATATAATATATATATATATATGTCTATATATATAATACAATATAATTATATATCGATATAATATATATATATATATATATATATATATTGGTGTGTGTGTGTGTGTGGTGTGTGTGTGTGTGTGTGTGTGTGTGTGTGTGTGTGTGTATGTATGTAGTGAGAATTTACAAAAAAAGACAAAAGACGAAGACGGGTGTGTAAACAACAAACAGATGTATTAGTATAACGCTCGGGAAGTGAGAAAGTCTTTTACGTTTCGAGCCTACGCTCTTCAGCAGAAAGGAACACAGAAATAAACAGGGAGAGAAAATAGAAAAGGCTTAGCGGCTACGCATGTATGTATGTGTATACGTATGTATGCATAGTAAGATAACAAATAACAGGATATCGGTGTTAGTAGGAGAGGTTTGAAAAGTATAGAAGGAGGAGGTGAAACAAATTAAATTAAAATAAATATATATATAAGATAAAATGAAGTATGTTGAGGTTTAATTTTCGCGATAGATTTAGGAATATAAAAGCTTTAAAAGTTCAAGGATCTAAAAGATTAAAGATATACAAAAGATTTATGGCTATGGAAGTGGACATAAGTGTCGATAGGTAGATAAATAAGTAGACAGAGAGAATGGTAGGTTGATAGATAGAAACGTAATTAGATACGTAGATAGATAGATGGATAGATAGATTGATGGGGAAAGAGAGAGAGAGGGAGAGAGAGAGAGAGAGTTTAACCTACATGTGACGGGTGATCTGGTGAGAGCTTTGTTGCCTGGTGTTAAATTTTCTGTCGCAAGTGCTTTCGAATCAATGATTCTTCGACAAACGTTCTTTATTTTTTTGTTCTTATTGCTGGTGCCAGTTAAAGATTCTTATTTCTTTACTACCCACAAGGGGCTAAACATAGAGGGGACAAACAAGGACAGACAAAGGCATTAAGTCGATTATATCGACCCCAGTGCGTAACTGGTACTTAATTTATCGATCCAGAAAGGATGAAAGGCAAAGTCAACCTCGGCGGAATTTGAACTCACAACGTAACGGCAGACGAAATACCTATTTCTTTACTACCCACAAGGGGCTAAACACAGAGGGAACAAAGAAAGACAGACAAACGGATTAAGTCGATTATATCGACCCAGTGCGTAACTGGTACTTATTTTTTATCGACCCCGAAAGGATGAAAGGCAAAGTCGACATCGGTGGAATTTGAACTCAGAACGTAGCGGCAGACGAAATACCTATTTCTTTACTACCCACAAGGGGATAAACACAGAGAGGACAAACAAGGACAGACAAACGGATTA
>NW_021823719.1:5000-15000 GCF_006345805.1 Octopus sinensis | reverse complement strand
GTTGAAGTCTAATGTCGGCTCCTCACCAATTAGATAATACAGTTCTATATTTAAGAGATGTACATTATTATGTACATTATTTACATTTGACGGATGAGGACAAATATCCGTCAAATGTAAATAATGTAAATAATGTACCCAATTCTTCATCGCTTAAATATAGAACTGTATGTATCTTTTATTTCTTAGTTGTTTCAGTCAGGACTTATTCTTTGTAAGCCTAGTACTTATTCTATCGGTGTCTTTTGCTGAACCGCTAAGTTACGGGGACGTAAACACACCATCATCGGTTGTCAAGCGATGTTGGGGGACAAACACAGACACACAAACATACACACACACATACATATATATTATACATATATACGACGGGCTTCTTTCAGTTTCCGTCTGCTAAATCCACTCACAAGGCTTTGGTCAGCCCGAGGCTATAGTAGAAAACACTTGCCCAAGGTACCACGCAGTGGGACTGAACCCGGAACCATGTGGTTGGTAAGCAAGCTACTTTATTTCATAAAATTTGTCATCATAGACAGTACAAAGAGTGTGTAGCTTTGCGGGCTGGACAAACACATTAATGAATGAAAATGAAGTAGAATGAATAAATGAGAGACGAAACCCAAAACCCGCCGATTGGATTTTTCTTGAAAACATTTTCTTTTTTTAAAAATCAATATGAGGTTTCAAACCTCTTACAAGAAGGCGGCACTAAAAGCTCTTACTTAACATGTTTTTTTTAAACACACAATTGAGGTTATAAACCACTACAAATAATACAATAAGATGAGGTTTCAATCCCTATAACAAGGGTCTTTCACCTCCTACTCTTCGATATATCCATCGATATATTCATCATTATCTTCAATGCCGCTTGAGTTCCTGTATCCCCCATTTCCCATGCCTCACTCATGTAGGACATGTAATCGTGTAAGGGCCACCCGGCCATATCGACACTCCTCCCCAAATCCTTTAAGCCTTTCCCACAAGGGAAACCTTATGACCTCCACAGCTATCTGCGGAGGCCATTCGGGATCCCGTGTGAAGGACATATCTACTGTCTTTTTATGTTCTTCTACTATTTTTTCCACCTCCCCGCCCTTATAGAAAAAGATAATTAATTGATCATCTTTAAGGGTGGGAGTGGTTTCTTCCACCGTGGGTGGCACAACTTCGGAACATGCACATCATCTCCCCGCTGAGATGACCCGTTCTTCTTCCTTCTTTTTATTCTTTTCTTCCTGACTTTGGGAGAGTGGAGCTCTTCCGTTTTGTCCGAAGACTCTCCCCCGCTTCTCCCGAAGCCTTAGGTTCCTTCGGCGGGCAACTATTGTTGCCCGCCTTCTTCCTTTTTAATCCTTTTTGAGTTGAGGAGGCTGAAGCCTCCTCGACCACATCCACCTCTCCCTTTGACCGGGTAGGGGAGGTGGCATCTAGTGACTGTTCCAGGACCTTACCATGGTCCTGGGGGCAGTTCCTTTTAATGTAGCCTGGCTGCAAGCACGAGTGACACTTGGGGGGACGTCCCTCAAGTATCACCGGATACCTGCAGCCAGCCATTTTCAAGAAATCTGGAAAAACCAGATCTGTTGCGGCCGATGGGGTCCACAGGGTCAAAATCGCTTTTGACTCTTCCCAATCGACCGCCGGCAATACCCTTACATTTAAGAGCCTAGGCCCTCCATCCCCCAGTCCCCGTCGGATGGTATCTTCAATCCAATCCGCTTCGGTGCCTGGGGGTAACGCACATACCCAGGCTCGTATTAATTTTCTTCCACAATATGACGGAAGGAACAGAATTTCCTTGCCTTCTAAACGCTGACTCGCAAACTGGCGAGCCTTTTCCCCGTTGTCAAACAGCGACCATACGGTTGCATGTTTGACATTACGGGATATATATTTTAAAGAGGACAAATATTCTTTAAGTTCATTTTTTTATTACTTGTTTTGGTGATGGAATTAAAAACTTTAGAATAAGTTCTAAGTACTATCGTCTTCTCCTCCATATCTTTTAACCACTGCTTAGGCGGGTTAATATCCCACTCTAAGACAGGGTTTTTCTTTTTAAGTTCCTTCTCTGCCATGTCAAAAAACAGTTCAAAAGTAGTTCAAAAGACAGTCTGCAAAAAAATTAAACCGAATAAAAATAAAACAAAATAAAAGAGGAGGGGAGGAAACTGAAATTAAAGTAATGAAAAGAATGAACCAAAATTTAAAAAGAAAGAAAAAATAGAAGAAGGAAAAGGAAAAGAAAAACGTCACAAATAGCACAGACAGGGAATCCTTTGTATAATACTCCAAAAAGGTAATCCAAATGGCTTATTCTTATTTTTCTGGCGAGATACGCCCACTAGAATTTACAAAAAGAATTTTCAAGCAAAAATTCTCAATTCACCGCAACGGTGATGAGAACCCAGTATTTTGCTCGCTATAGCGAGCCATAATTGACAGATTTTCTTTTTGTTCTTTTTTTCTATTCACGGAGCCGAAACTCACATCTTCTCACTGTAACAGTTCAGACCAACTAGTGTTGCATTTTGGTTAACCGGAAGTAAACAAGCTACTTACCACACAGCTACTCCTAAAACATTTTAACAATTATTTTAAAATGCAATTCCTAATAATTATTTCAAATTTTTGCCACAAGGGTAGCTTGGGATGAGTCGATTACATCGACCCCAGTGTTCAACTGGTACTTACTTTATTGACCCTTCAACGGAATTTGAACGCAGAACGTAGTGACGGGGGAAATACTGCCGCCTTAAATAATCTTTTCTACTCTAGGCAAAAGACCCGAAATTTTGGGGATGGAACCAGTCGATTAGATCGACCTCAGTATGCAACTGGTACTTAATTTATCGACCCCAAAGGGATGAAAGGTAAAGTCGACCTCGGCGGAATTTGAACTCATAACGTAACGGCAGACGAAATACTGCTAAGCATTTCGTCCATCGTGCTAACGATTCTGCCAGCTCGCCGCCTTAAATAATCTTTTCTACTCTAGGCAAAAGACCCGAAATTTTGGGGGATGGGCCAGTCGATTAGATTGACCTCAGTACGCAACCTGGTACTTACTTTATCGACCCCGAAAAGATGAAAGGCAAAGTCGATCTCGGCGGAATTTGAACTCAGAACGTAGCGGCAGACGAAATACCGCAAAGTATTTCGCGCGGCGTGTTAATGTTTCTGCCAGTTCGCCGCCTTATATACAGTTCCTAATAATATTTAATTATAAAGATATAACAGGATTTTTTAAAACATAGAATGACTAGGAGGGTACGTTCGAATAAAAAAGGAATTAAAGGAGCCCCCAAATAAAAAGAACCACTGGGCTAGATGGAGAAGTGTGACTACCAGGTGGAATCGGCGCTCTGCCACAATCTCTTGCAGTAGTCATTGGTACAGCATGTAATACAGAAAGTAAAGGAGTTGATCGAACAAGTGAAATCCTCGTCGTTGAACGACGGAGATCCAGCACCACCATATGGACAACTTCACCGTTCATCATTTCGGGGTAGATACATAACGTACCATTCCAGGACTGTGTCTTGACGGAATTGAGAGAACTTCAGTTTAGATCTCTTGCCGTGTCTGATCCGGATCTTTGCATTCGGAGTTCAAATTCTACCTAGGTGCCAAATTCTACCTATTTCTTTACTACCCACAAGGGGCTAAACACAGAGAGTTCAAACAAGGACAGACAAACGGATTGAGTCGATTACATCGACCCCAGTGTGTTACTGGTACTTATTTAATCGACCCCGAAAGGATGAAAGGCAAAGTCGACCTTGGCGGAATTTGAACTCGGAGCATAGTGACAGATAAAATACTGCTAAGCATTTCGCCCGGCGTGCTAACGTTTCTGCCAGCTCGCCGCCTTCCAACGACGTACGTACGAAATCTACCCGAACTATCATAATGAAAGGTTATTTTGATTCAGATTTTTAAGATTAAGACTCAAAAGACTTCGTTTCGAATCCAGTCTTCGTATACAAATCCGTTTCTTTCGTTTCTAAACGCTGTTTTATTCTCCTAGGTTTGTACGACTTCTTGCCATTATTCTAACGCAATTTCCACGTTACAAAAAAGAAAAAAAAAAAAAGCCGGGAACCTTGTGTGTGCGGGCGCATGCGTATGGGTGAGTGTGTGTGGGTGCAACAGGATATGTAAAATAAAAAGGAAATACATCTGAGACAGTCCTAAGAGAGAGATATCGTGTTTTCGAGATCTGAATTGTAGCATTTCTATGAACAAGATATACATACATACATACATACATACATACATATATACACACATACATGCATATATACATACATATATACATACATACACACACACACAGAGACACACACACACACACACACACACACCACACACACACACACACACACACACACAAACAACACACATACATATATATATATATATATATATATATATATATATATATATATATATATATATATATATACGGAGAAAGAGAGAGAGAAAAAGACAGGTAGATAGATAGATATAAGTATGTATGTGCTACACTCACACACACACATATTTCTATGTATATTGCATATATATATATATATATTGTACAATTGTACAACATTAATCCATTATTTAGTAGTAATTTAATTTCATAGCGTTGATTGTGGTGCTATTTCTATATATCTATATATATATATATATATATATATATATATATATATATATATATATTATGTATATATGTATGTATATATATGCATATGTACAGATATACATTCATATATACACACACACACGTATACAAGCTCACACGCTTACTGAGATGATATTGAAATATCGAAGCATTGGTCGAGGTTCCGCAGGAAACAGGAGATGCAAATATCACCACACTCCATAGAAAGAAATTAATTGATCAGAGAAGCATAAAAATTATGGGTAACAAATATTTTATTCAAAGTATTTCGATCAAGAAGATATACTATTTTTTTTTTTTTCTATTTTTTTTATCCGGGTGGTCTGAATTATTGTGCAACAACAGCTGTCGAATGGAGAATACAGAGTCCGTATTATATATAGACGAAGAAGAACTCAAAGAAAACATTTTTGTATATACTACAAACTGGCACATACACATACATAATACATACATACATACATACATACATACATAACACATCCATCCATCCATCCATCCATCCATACATACATAATACATACATACGTACATATAGATATATACATGCGTACAAGTAAACTATGTGTGTGTATGTAGGTATGTATCCGTTGTTGGTTCCGAAGGGGAAGTAAATACGTTTCCTTCGTCAAGTCATGTGAGAGAGGCTGGGATACATAGAATAAATAGGATGCCTTCCAATGTTGTGAGCTTTGACATTAGAATGAGAGGACTCTGAGTGTGTGTGTGTGTGTGTGTGTGTGTGTGTGTGTGTGTACGTGCGCGCGCGCGCGTGCGTGTACGTGTGTATATATGTATGATAATAATAATAATAATAATAATAATAATAATAATAACAACAACAACAATAACATCAAAAAATACCCTAGGAATGAGAACCCAGGTTCGAAATTTTCCCAGAACACCTGATGAAGGCTGGTGAGTATATCAGCCGAAATGTTTTAACAACAAACAAGACGAGGACAAATATCTGTGAAATGTAAATAGTGTGAATAAATGATACAGTCCTCCTGATAAGGAGAAACTCCAGCTAGGGCCAATTAAGGATACATGTGTCTGTGGAGTGCTCAGCCACATGCACGTTAATTTCACGAGCAGGCTGTTCCGTTGATCGGATCAACAGGAACCCTCGTCGTCGTAACCGACGGAGTGCCACGAGTATTTGATACATAGTTTAGTTTATCGACCCACGAAGGATGAACGGAAAAGCAAAGTCAACCTCGACGGGATTTGAACTCAGAACAGCAGCAGCAACAACAACAACAACAACTACAACAAGAGCAATCTAGAATATTTATGTTTGTTCCTTCTCGAGCCATGCATGGCTCATAAGGGCTGGTTTCCCAGTTTCCTTGGTGTATAGGTTCCCCTACCTGGACGCGACGCCGCAAGAGGAAAGAGTGAGAGAAAGTTGCGGCGAAAGAGTCAGCAGAAGTTTCGCCATTACCTTCTGTCGGAGCCGCGTGGAGCTTAGGTGTTTCGCTCATACACGCACACACATCGCCCGGTCTGAGATTCCAACCCGTGATCCCTCGACCGCGAGTCCGCTGCTCTAACCACTAGGCCATGTGCCTCCACTAGAACATTTACAGAATATGAATAAAAAGCTAAACAGATCATAGAACGTGCCTTTGTGCTAGAAGCGGGTTAGTCGTAGTTACCAAAATATAGATTTATCACATTGAAAATAAATTATAGATTGCAAATGGCGTAGATAACGAACGATTTAGTTAGTTTCAAATGAAGTATAAAAAAAAAAGCAACAAACAAGCATTATAGGTTTATATTTACATTTATATCCATTAGAAGATATATCTATGAGATTATTATAGCATTATATACGTCTATTCATAATCACTGGGCCAATTGTCTCCGGAATTAAATCACCAAATCAGTTAATGTGTTTGAAGATGGTGATTTCTGCTCTTTAAATCTCAGTTCCAGCCAAACGAGCCGTCAGGATGTCTTTCTAGAGAATGGAAATGGTCGATCAGGCATCGTTGAGTCGTGAATAGCGATTTTCTACGGCTGCTGAGCTTGTTGTTCTCTGGTTCGATGCCTTGTGGTGATGGTATTGCTGAAAGACTCTTGTGCCGCAGGATATATGTCGAATGTGTTATTTGAATATGTCTCTATATTTCTGTCTGTCTGTATGTCTGTCTGTCTCACAGTCTCTCTCTCTCTTTCAGTCTCTCTCCCTCTTTCAGTCTCTCTCCCTCTTTCAGTCTCTCTCTCTCTTTCAGTCTCTCTCTCTCTTTCAGTCTCTCTCACTTCTACCCCCTCTCTCTATCTCTTCCTATGTCTCTCTCTCTCTTTCAGTCTCTCTCCCTCTTTCAGTCTCTCTCTCTCTTTCAGTCTCTCTCACTTCTTCTACGCCCTCTCACTATCTCTTCCTATGTCTCTCTCTCTCTTTCAGTCTCTCTCACTTCTTCTACGCCCTCTCACTTCTTCTACGCCCTCTCACTATCTCTTCCTATGTCTCTCTCTCTCTTTCAGTCTCTCTCCCTCTTTCAGTCTCTCTCCCTCTTTCAGTCTCTCTCTCTCTTTCAGTCTCTCTCACTTCTTCTACGCCCTCTCACTATCTCTTCCTATGTCTCTCTCTCTCTTTCAGTCTCTCTCACTTCTTCTACCCCCTCTCACTATCTCTTCCTATGTCTCTCTCTCTCTTTCAGTCTCTCTCACTTCTTCTACCCCCTCTCACTATCTCTTCCTATGTCTCTCTCTCTCTTTCAGTCTCTCTCACTTCTTCTACCCCCTCTCACTATCTCTTCCTATGTCTCTCTCTCTCTTTCAGTCTCTCTCACTTCTTCTACCCTCTCTCTCTATCTCTTCCTATGTCTCGCTCTCTCTTCATATGTGTGTGTATGTGTGTTGTTCCGTACGAAATTAAAACAGTGTTCCATGTATACTTGTCAGGAGTGTGTAGGGTCTGTTTTTATATACACTCTCATATATATGTAATTACGTGTGTGTGTGTGTGTGTGTGTGTGTGGTGTGAAATTATGTATTCAATGTCTGTGTATGCATGTAAGGCGGCGAGCTGGCAGAAACGTTAGTACGCCGGGCGAAATGCTTAGCGGCATTTCGTCTGCCGTTACGTTCTGAGTTCAAATTCCGCCGAGGTCAACTTTGCCTTTCATCCTTTCGGGGTCGTTTAAATAAGCACCAGTTACACACTGTGGTCGATATAATCGACTTAATCAGTTTGTCTGTCCTTGTTTGTCCCCTCTGTGTGTAGCCCCTTGTGGGTAGTAAAGAAATAGGTATTTCGTCTGCCGCTACGTTCTGAGTTCAAATTCTATCTTTCATCCTTTCGAGGTACCAGTCGAGCACTGGGGGTCGATGTAATCGACTTACTCCCGCCCTCATGCTAAATTTTAAAATTAATTTATGTATGTATGTAATTATGTATGTGTATGTAATTATTTATGTGTATGTTTGTGTAAATGTGTGTATGTGTGTGCAAAATTATAATTATACATACCTGAAACAAATTTCCTACAATCGATTCTTCAGATGAGGTATAAGATGTCTGGCATTTCACCGTAAAACTAACGTTACCTATTTGATCGTCCTGTCTTTATGTAATTTATGCCAGTGTGACAGAATTAATTGCTCACCGTTCTCTGGTCAGAAGTAACCATTATCGAACTCTTACCAATTTGACTTCAAGAATGAAAAAAACCCCATTTTCTTATAGTCATATGCAGTAGGGATTATTTGCATAACCCGCAAAATCCTCCACCAAAACAACAAACCCTCCGCCAGATTACAACGCTATCAGAAAACGAAATACCCTTACAAACTGACCACTGCCTTCATACAAAACGCAATCATTGCCTCTCAATTGCAGCCGATACTTTTGATTCTTTGCTGAAAGAATGTCCATCAACTTCGTGGAATTCTCCTCCTGTTCAGTTCTCAAGCTTCATGGTTCAGTTAGTGATATTCCACACTTGATGCCCCCGTTTCTCAAAAACTATTCCTGCATTCCCCAGCAAGCTTATCACTACGCACCAAATGCAACACAACACCTCTTTTACTCTTTTGACCGTGGCCATGCTAGAGCACAGCCTTTAGCCGAGCAAATCGACCCCAGGACTTATTCTTTGTAAACCTAGTACTTATTCTATCGGTCTCTTTTGCCGAACCGTTAAGTTATGGGGACGTAAAGACACCAGCATCAGTTGTCAAGCGATGTTGGGGGACTAACACAGACACACAAACACACACACACACACACACACACACACACACACACACACACACACACAACACACACACACACATACGACGGGCTTCGTTCAGTTTCCGTCTACCAAATCCATTCACAAGGCTTTGGTCGACCCGAGGCTATAGTAGAAGACACTCGCCCAAGGTGTCACAAAGTGGGTCTGAACCCAGAACCATGAGGTTCGTAAGCAAGCTACTTACCACACAGCCACTCCTACGACTATGAGTGGCTATTAACTTTAAATCAACTACCTTGTAGGTAGTGTCCCTTCCACTACGCTCTGGTCGAACGAGGTGTATAGGTGGTTCCATATTGTTTGTTCCTATTTCGAGCCATGCCTCATAAGGGCCGGTTTCCCGGTTTCCTTGGCGTATAGCTTCCCCACCTGGACGAGATGCCGGTCCGTCGCAGGTGAGATGCAAGATGCAGGAGGAAAGAGTGAGGGAAAGTTGTGGCGAAAGAGTCAGTAGAAGTTCGCCATTACCTTCTGCCGGAGCCGCGTGGAGCTTAGGTGTTTCGCTCATAAACACACACATCACCCGATCTGATATTCGAACCCGCGATTCCTCGACCGCGAGTCCGCTGCGCTAACGACTAGGCCATGTGCCTCCACAGGTGGTTCCATATCCTCACCAAACGCCCCTGTCTCTCTCGTAGTCAGACGCAGTAACCTAAATCATTTGAGATAAGCTGCAGCGGTGTATCATTTCCAGGAACAATTGCTGTTATCCTACCGTTAATTACCGACCCAACGCATTAATTTCCTCTTTATCAAAGGTGATAGAGTCCCGTATAGGATTTATAGTCCTTCTTTTACTCTTTTACTTGTTTCAGTCATTTGACTGCGGCCATGCTAGAGCACCGCATTTAGACGGGCAAATCGAACCCAGGACTTATTCTTTGTAAGCCTAGTACTTATTCTATCGGTCTCTTTTGCCGAACTGCTAAGTTACGGGGATGGAAACACACCAGCATCGGTTGTCAAGCGATGTTGGGGGGGGGGACAAACACAGACACACAAACACACACGCTCACATACATATATACATACATATATACGGCGGGCTTCTTTCAGTTTCCGTCTACCAAATCCA
>NW_021823718.1:0-21533 GCF_006345805.1 Octopus sinensis | reverse complement strand
GGAAGAAACCTAGCTGTTTCTTGCAATACATACCAATACATACATCTAAAGCAGTATATATGGCGAGCTGGCAGAAACGTTAGCACGCCGGGCGAAATGCTCAGCAGTATTTCATCTGTCGTTACGTTCTGGTTCAAACAAAACCGCCGAGGTCGACTTTGCCTTTCATCCTTTCGGGTCGATAAATAAAGTACCAGTTGGCGCACTGGGTCGATGTAATTGACTTAATCCCTTTGTCTGTCTTTTTTTGTCCCCTCTATGTTTAGCCCCTTTGGGCAATAAGAAATATATATAGTTGTATATATATGTGTGTATATATTTTTATATATATATATTTTGTTTAGGGACCCCTTTTATTACTATTTTATTCTGGCGGACCCCTGTAACCATTCAATATTTATAGAAACTTCTTTCAAAATTCCTATTTTGTTTTTCACACATAAACTTGTGTAGGTTGAACTATGCAAAATGTTAGAGAAAGAAACCCAGCTGTTTCTTGCAATACATACATCTAAAGCAGGGGTTCTCAACGTTTCCTTATCTATGGACCCCTTTGAGATGCTATTTTATTCTGGTGGACTGCAAAAAGCCATTCAATGTTTAAAGATTAGTTTTATAGAAACTGCTTTCAAAATACCTATTTTGTTTTCCATAATTTCTATATGTTGGACTGTGTATAGGTTTTATTTTTCCAATACACCCCAACAAATACACCTAAAGCATATTTTTTCAGGGGGTCTTAAAATACAATTGTAGAACCCCAATTTACTATTTGTAGCGTGGACCCCCCCCCCCACCACTAATCTTATATGGACCCCGGTTGAGAACCACTCATTTAGACTATAAGTTCTCAACCATTTTTACCTATGAACCTATTTGTTTACTATTTTACTCTGGAACCCTCAGCCATTCGATGTTTAAAAAGCAGTTCTATTGACACTTTGAAAATTCTTATATTGTTTTTCATACATTAACTTGTGTAGGTTGAACTACATAATACATTAGAAAGAGAGAGAAACCTAGCCGCTTCTTGTAATACATACCAATACATACATCTAAAGCAACTATTTTTTTTTTTCTGTGGACCCTTTTGATTACTATTTTATTCTGGTGGGCCCCACGAGCCATTAGATGTTTAAAAACTAGTCTTATAGAAACTTTTTTCAAAATTCTTAATTTGTTTTTTATGCATTAACTCGTGTAGGTCGAACTGTGTAAAATATTTAAGAATTCTTTTATTCTTTTACTTGTTTCAGTCATTTGACTGCGGCCATGCTGGAGCACCGCCTTTAGTCGAGCAAACCGACCCCGGGACTTATCCTTTGTAAGCCTAGTACTTATTCTATCGGTCTCTTTTGCCGAACCGCTAGGTTACGGGGGCGTAAACACACCAGCATCGGTTGTCAAGCGATGTCGGGGAGACAAACACAGAAATACAAATACATATGTATATATACATATACATATATACGACGGGCTTCTTTCAGTTTCCGTCTACCAAATCTACTCACAAGGCTTTGGTCGGCACGAGGCTCTAGTAGAAGACACTTGCCCAGGTGCCACGCAGTGGGACTGAACCTGGATCCATGTGGTTGGTAAGCAAGCTACTTACCACACAGCCGCTCCTGTGCCTGGAAACTTTAAGAATCGAGACTTTTCATAGATCCTCAAAAGCCTTATTGTGGATCTCCAATTTACTATTTTGCTAGTATGAACCTCAAAATCTTATATGGATCTGCAGGGATCACATGGATCCTGGCTGAGAACCACTGGGTTAGACATTGGTCGTAGTAGTTTTGACTATCTTCCCTGAAAAGTTATTTCTTATAAAAATATAAAACAATGAATACAGAAATAAGTAAACAAACAAGATGAACAAAAATTATCAATTTTCGTTTGACCGGTTGACACTTGGTGTGTCATCCTGAAGTACGAGTTGAAGCGGGTAGGTTCAGTTAAAGATCGGGTGGAAATGAAAGGAGTTTAAACAGGGATAAAATATACACTCGCTCAATCTCACTTCCACTCTCTCTCTCTCTCTCATACACACACGTACACTCTCACACACGCATGTTCAAATACACGTGCAATCACATTCCAGGCCACTCATATGCACACGCACCACAACAAACCTCACTCTCGGACACACATACACACACGCACGCACGCACACACACACACACACACACACACACACACACACACACACAGACACACACACACACACGCACGCACGCACACACACACACACACACACACAGAGGCACGTCCGCACGCACATAGAGCACACACAGACATAATAAGTGCAAAAAGGCAAGAAAAATCAAGAAGGAACAAAGAATGAATATCAAAGAAATTATAATAAAGCAAAGTCAAAACCAAAAAAACACACAAAAAACAAAACAAAAAAAAAATAATAAATAAAATACGCTTCTCGTAAAAATAAACTTCCACCCTGCAACACCCCTGCAAAACAACAACAACAACAACAACAACAACAAAAGCAAAAACAATAACAACAAAGATCTAAAGACAGCAAAAAAACATCACAAAACAAAGAGTATTTTGGCCGATATCAATGGGACAGCAACAAGAACAAGAACAACAACTGTGCAATATAATTTATAATTGGTGGAAATAAATAAATAAATAAATAAATAGATAGATTCGTAAAAGAACATCTTAAAAGAAAGGTGTGTCACGTGGGTGGTTGGGTGGAATAACGTAAAAAAAAAAAGGTTCACCTTCGGAGGAATAAGAGTTAAAAAATAAAAAAAGCGGTTTGGAAGAAAGAAAAGTTAGTGAAAAAAAAAAAAAAAGAGAGAGAGAGAGAGACGAGGAGAAAGAAAAAGAAATACAGAGAAAATCGGGAGTAGGAAGAGGAAGAGGAAGAGTGTATAAGCTATAAAATGAAAGTGTTTTTTTGGGTTTTTGTTACCTTTTTTTCTAAAAGGAAGTTAGGGCACGTGCAGTTCTTTGAAAGGAATAACGTTTTGCGTCTGTAAAGTCTGTCTGTTTATCTGTCTGGCTGTCGGGTTTATTGTTTGTATGTGTATACGTGTGCATTTGTGTGTGTGTGTGTGTGTGTGTGTGTGTGTGTGTGTGTGTGTGTGTGTGTGTGTGTGTGTGTGTGTGTGTGTGTGTGTGTAAGTATGTGAGTGTGACTGTGTGTTTTGGTATGCGTGTGTGCGTGTGTCCATGCCCTGTGCTCGTGCGGATGTGTGTCGATGCTTGTGAGCGTATGCATATGTATGTACTTGCGTTGGCTTGTATTTATGCATACGCCTGTGAGTGTGTGTGTGTGTGTGTGTGTGTGTGTGTGTGTGAGAGTGTCTAAATATGAATGTGTGTGTGCGCGTGTATGTGTGTTTTGGTATGCAAGTGCGTGTGTCCATGTGTGTGCTCGTGCGGATGTGTGTCTAAAGCTTGCGAGCGTATGTATATGTACTTGCATTGGCTTGTATTTATGCATGTGAGTGTGTGTCGGTGTATGCATACGTATGTGTGTGTGTGTGTGTGTGTGTGTATGCATATGTATATGTATGTGTACGTGTGTGCATGTACTTGTGACTATGAAAAATGTGTCTCCTCGCGCTTGTTTGTTGCTCGTCATCAGTGAGTGTGTTTGGAAATGTGTGTTGAATGTGTATGCGCGCGCGTGTGCTTATGCGCGTGCCCATGTGTACGCGCATGTGTACGTATGTGTGTGAATACATGTAATTATGTTGTATGTATATCAGTGTAGATAGATATACATGTATATCTATGTCTGAATGTATATATATATATATAATATATATATATATATATATATATATATATATATATGTGTGTGTGTGGTGTGTGTGTGAGGTGTGTTGGTAAGCGTGTGGAAATATGTGTGCGCGCGCCAATTGTGTATGTAAGTGTGTTTGTGCGCTCGCGTTTGTGTATATAACTGAATACGTGTTAAGTGGGTATATGTATGCGTATGCTGTGTGCCCGCGCATGTGTGTCAGAACGCACGTGTATGTCCGAATGTGCGTGCGTAGGTGTGTGCGTAGCATATTCCCCCCACACGACTGTGCATACGCTTGTGTGTAAGTGTGTTTGTGTGTATGTTAGAGAGAGAGAGAGAGTTTGTGTTTGGTTTATGTGTCTGTGAGAAAGAGAACGAGAGAGAGAGAGAGAGAGAGAGGGGGGGAGCTTTTCTCTATGTGAATTCAGACAAACATACACTTACAACCATGCACATATATACACGTGCGCGGAGTGTGTGTAAGTAATCATCGAAGTATGTGTGTGAATGTATGTGTGTGTGTGTGTGTGTGTGTGTGTGTGTGTGTGTGTCTGTGTGTGTGTCTAATCAAGATAAAGTCGGCGGGGTGTAGTTTAAAGAAATAAAACTGTTGAAAGTTGTTATAGTTTTGTCTGGTTGTTGTATTCGTTCGCTTTCCTTTTGATATGTTTGGGTGAAAAGATGATAAAATTTATTGGATGGGAAGAACGTAGGATTTATGGTTTTGCAGCGAAGAGATAAACGGTCGACAACGACGATGACAACGATGACAACGATGACAGCGCCGCCTCCGACGACGTCAACAATAACAATGCCCATAAAGAACAACAACAGAGATTAAATTTAAAATAAGAAAGGAAAAAAAAAAAAAAGAAACCAAGGAAAATTAGGGTGAAGAATGACACGCGAAGGAGTTTGCTTCGCAACCATGGGGATCCATGTTCGATCATTCCATGGAATGACTGACTGCACCTTGCGAACCTATCTTCGAAAGTGGAGCCTCAGGATCTTTTCGGTTTGACCGGCAGTTTTTAAAAATAATTTTCACGTAACTTAAACACTTTTAAACTTCGTATACTGGTAGAATGTGTTTCGAAAACATCTTTTTCTTTTGGCTTTATTGAATAAATTCTATAGTTTGTAAGATATTTGTTGGGGTTTTTTCTTCAATTTCTGCAATTTCAACCAATCAATGACGTCTATTGAGGTGAAAACATTCTGTGCCGTATGAATATGTCCCTCGTTTAAGAAACAGATTGGGTTTATTTACGTTTGTGAAGAAAAAAAGATACCCTTCCCTCCACCCCGAACTCTAACTCTAAAACAGATTGAAATGCAATAGATCGATACTAGGGTCAAAATTATGGGTGACAATTTCATATGAAAATGCTAGATAAAACTGCCGTTCAAACCGAAAAGATCCCAATGCCGTAAAGAACAACAACAGAGATTAAATTTAAAATAAGAAAGGAAAAACAAGAAGAAAGAAACCAAGGAAAATTAGGGTGAAGAATGACACGCGAAGGAGTTTGCTTCGCAGCCATGAGGATCCATGTTCGATCATTCCATGGAGCGACTGACTGCACCTTGCGAACCTATCTTCCAAAGTGGAACCTCAAATCGATAAATATACTTTTACTTGTTTCAGTCATTTGACTGTGGCCATGCTGGAGCACCGCCTTTAGCCGACCACAGGACTTATTCTTTGTAAACGTAGTACATATTCTATCGGTCTCTTTTGCCGAACCGCTAAGTTACGGGAACGTAAACACACCAGCATCGGTTGTCAAGCGATGTTGGGGGGGGGGACAAACATGTACACACACATACATATATATGCATATATACGACGGGCTTCTTTCAGTTTCTGTCTACCAAATCCACTCACAAGGCTTTGGTCGGCTCGAGGCTATAGTAGAAGACACTTGCCCAAGGTGCCACGCAGTGTGACTGAACCCGGAACCATGTGGTTGGTAAGCAAGCTACTTACCACACAGCCACTCCTACGCCTGTATAAGAATAACTTGGTAGAGTCAAACTCTAAAGATACATATTGTATATACATATATGACGGTGTGTGTGTGTGAGAGAGAGAGAGACAGAGGGAGGGGTTTGTGTGCGTGTGAATATGTCTGTGAGTGTATATGCATGTAGGTAAATATTACATTACATAATGTATGTGTGTTAGTAAACGCTACAAAGCTGCGGTGCTTTAGTCTAAGGGAGACGAATCGTGTTAAGAGAAAATTACTGCATACTTCAAAGCAGGCGAAACGAAATCGCCCCAGAAATGAACAAGAGCAAGAGATATCGATGTTTCGTGGTTATTTCCACTCATTAGCGCCACATCCTTCTCCATCTGCTAAACAACTCGCTATGACCAGTCTGTAGCAAAGAGATTTTACACTATTTGTAAACATACATACCTTATTTCTCAGGAGATTTCGTTTCGTCTACTCTGATGTATGCTGTGTTTTTAACTCTGTTCGTCTTTAAAGGGGTTTCTTTACTTCACATACTGAAGTTTTGTAGCATTTACAAACAGATATACATTAGGTGTGTGATATTCATAATATTTACACTATTAAACTGCTTCAAATACAAAATTTGAATTTATGTACACACACACACACACACAGGGGTGAACAAAAGTCTTTTTGAACTTACATTGATGATTCTTAACAACTCGTATCTCTACATATATCATTAATTTGATATAGCTTCCTTCTAGTTGCTGCTCATTCTAAATTTCATATATAACACATGAACGTTAGTTGTTAATTTTAATTTCACAGTTTTGATAATTAGTAGCGAAAAAAAATTGCAATTAGAGCCGTTTTATGCTACCTGTGGGGAAAAGGCTTGTGTGCAAGGCCAACGATCAAAGAAATTACTGATGTCGAAGGCCCAGGAAGTGTCAAGGAACGTGTGGCTCAAAGCGTTCGAAAGTTTCAAGGAAGGTGACAACAGCTTTAAGGCAAAACCAAGGTCAGGAAAACCTGTTGTGAAAGATGAGGCTTTGCCTGAAGTGGTTGGACAACTGCCAAGCACTGACACTCGTACATTGTTGATAGAATTTGATTCTTCACAAAGTACCACCAGTTGACACCCAACAAACGCTGTCAAGAAGTTCCTCATGAACTTTTCAGCGACGAAACTCAACAACGTATAAATATTTGTACACAACTGTTGGAAAATCCTTGCGATGTCCGTTTTTGGCGTCGAATCGTAATTGGAGAGGAAAATGGATTTATTTTCGTAATCTTATTAAGAGAAATCAGTGGTTTCCTTCCGGCCAGGCTTCAGAACCTGTTCTCAATATAGGGCGGTTTGAACAGAAATTCGAGGCAAGGACTGTTGCATTTTGAGCTTGTCCCATATGGTCATGCTGTGAACGCTAACATTTATATTGAACAACTGCAGAGAGTATATGATGCTTTGGTAAGCATCATATATATATGGTGTTGTTGAAACTACAACGACATCAAATCCATCGATATAGAGATCCCACTCGGAATTTCTTGGACCGCATGATTGAACAGAAAGTTGATGGTGACTCGCTGTTTGGATAATATTCAAAGAAACTTTGCATTTTCTATAATCTCCTACGATCGTATTCATATTCGTGGCTGTTCATATACACACCCAGATTTACACATATATCTGTGTATTCTATTATTATTTTTTACTTGTTTCAATCATTTCACTGCGGCCATGCTGCAGCACCGCCTTAAAGGGTTTTAGTCGAACAGATCGACCCCAGGACTTATTACATAAGCTTAGCACTTATTCTATCGTCTTTTTTTGCCGATCCGCTAAGTTACGGGGACGTAAACACACCAACACCGGTTGTCAAGCGGTTATGTGGTACAAACACAGACACGAAAACACACACACACACACACATACACACGAAAATACACACACATAATATACGCACGTATATTCGAGGTGGTACCCAAAATTAACCGGAAATGTTCTCTGTTGGTCAAGCCCGTTGTAGTTGAGGCTTCCACCGCCAGAAACCACTTGATGTGACCCTCAGGCATCAGTCTGCCAACCTGCGTTGTCGAGTGAAGTCGTACTCCTACGTGGTGCGTCGTTGTTTTGCAGTGCTTCGTCGATTTTTGTGATGGCTGAAGGAAGCCCATCATATACATGTATATATATATATATGTGTGTGTGTGTGTGTGTGGTGTGTGTGTGTGTGTGTGTGTGTGTGTGTGTGTTTGTGTGTGTATGTGTGTGTATGTTTGTGTATCTGTGTTTGTCCCCCAACATCGTTTGACAATCGATGCTGGTGTGTTTACGTCCCCGTAACTTAGCGGTTCGGCAAAAGATACTGATAGAATAAGTACTAAGGCTTAGAAAGAATAAGTCCTGGAGTCGATTCGCTCGACTAAAAAAGGCGATGCTCCAGCATGGCCGCAGTCAAATGACTGAAACAAGTAAAAGAGTATGGAGTAGGAGCAAAGAGTATGTAAAACTAAGTAAATAAAATAATATTGTAAAATTCCGGTTTCTTTTGGGTAGCCCTTCTTATGTATACATGTACACATATATTTATTCTAATTATTATTATCAAAGGTTTACTCTGAGTTTTGTCCTTGGATGGGCTGTTCACTACCGAGAGTAGATATCCGCTCTTGATATTACTATACATGGTGTCCATAAAGTCTCTTTACAATTTTATTGCAAAGGCAGTTGGCAAGATATCTTAACCAGATTTGTTTTATTGTAATAATTGTTTAGTAAATTTTTTTTTAACTATTATTAAATAGACCTCAATATGGGAACCATTAGTTGCACGAAGCACATCAAGACGGTACTCGAGTTCTTGCCATGTTCGCTGTAGGATAGCCTCATCAATGGTGGCAATGGCATTACGAATGCTTTGCTTCAAGTCAGCAATGTCCCGTATCTTTGTTTGATACACGATATCTTTTACATAACCCCATAAAAAGAAGTCCAAGGGAGTGATATCTGGCAAACGCGATGGCCAAAGAATTTCAATCCATCGGTCTGGAAACGCGATGGCCAAGGAATTTCAATCCCTCGGTCTGGAAATGTTTGATAAAGGAACTGACGAACATGCCGTCCACAATGTGGTGGTGTACCATCTTACTGGAAAATGATGGTTGGTTTTAAATCAATCGGTTGTGGTGCCACATATTCGGTCAGAAGGTCGAGGTAAACATCTGCCGTAACTGTTGACTTGTAGAAGGAAAATGGACCAATTATTCGATTGCACATGGTTCCACACCACACATGCACGAATTGAAGGACGCGATGGTGGATCTCTTCTATACTTAGTTCTGTAGTTTCGTTGAGTCTGAACATCCGATTTTGACTCAATAAACCAGGATACACATTGTGCCTTTTCATGAGGAGTAGCCTTTTTAAAGGGGTTCAGTGACACAGTTCTCTTCCATCAACAGAGTACCTGAAAGACAAAACATTAATATCAATAAAAGCTTTAATAAACAATTATTGAAATAAAACAAATCTGGTTAAAATATCTCATCAACTGCATTTGTAATAATTTTTTTAAATTGTAAAGAGACTTTATGGACACCCTGTGTATGAGTATGTGTATATATATGTTTGCGTGTTTTGTGTGTATGTGTGCATGTGTATGTGTGCGTGTGTATGTGTGTGTATCCACTCTACCCATCGTATTAGATTCCTTATCAGATAATGGTTACAATATTTTTTATATATACTCACAACTATAGCACTCGATTATAATATACATACACACACATACACACTACATACATTCATACATACACACACATACATAATACATATACACACATACATACATGCACACATACATGCACACATACATACACGCACACATACATTTGTATGTGTGTCTACACTGACACATTGAAAGTCACACGAATATAAGTTACAATACACATACACACACATTTAAATATCCTAAATACTTTCTAACATTGTTTTATTTAAGATATTGTACGCGCCGTAATTTTTTTTTCCACATACGCGCAAAGCTGGTATATAAATTATATTGTCATTGTGTACAAAACATATGTTGTCAGTTAAGTCACTTCAAATATTGTTTGTTTAATTAGTTTATCATTTATGGTATTTAAATGGAATGTAGCAATTTTTTTTTGCGACTTTATTTTTATTTTGCCCCAACCAAAATTACGATTTGTTTTTAGCTGTTACTTTTTTTTTCCTCTCTGTCTGATATTATTTTTGCTGAATTCATTCAATGGAGTTCTGACTCTTATTTCTAGCAAGTGGACACCGCCTAAATAGAGGTTGCTTTATCCCGTCTTCAGCACCGATCAGGGAGCTGAAAAGATAACTTGCAGAGCCGTCATAGCAACATCACCAGCCTCTGGAGCAAACCAATGCATTCGGCTCTGTATTATTTATTTATTGACATCAAGTCACAGCATACATAGATTAGAATTGGGCCCTAGATCGGTGAGATTCCGGGTAAATCAATGCATTGGGCTCAATAGTATTTATTTATTGACAGCAAGCCATAATACATACATACATTTTGCGTCCCCAAAATCCGTCCCCTCCTCACCGTGGTGGGGACGCTGGCAACGGGTAGTGTCAGAGCTATGCCGTCGGGAACTTCGGTTCCTGGTAGGGCCACCCAAGGCGGATTGGTCTGACACCGAGTGGTATTAGGGCCACATCCCGGCAGACGGGGCTCTGGTGAAAATCCTCGGAGTATCTGTTTCGGCAACCGGCGGCTCCTCAGTCGTTCTGTCCCTGTGTCTGTGGACATACTGCGGCAAACAGGATGTCTCTACATGCGGGATTGTTGGGGACCGCTTGTGAAATCCACATATTCCCACGAAACTTCTTCCATGAGTAGAAGAAGTCGACCCAACCCGCCCAGGGTGAATGTCGCTACAAGTACAAGTACAAAGTATAATACATACATAGATCCGAAATTGATCCCAAGACCCGTGAGGACCCAAGCAACTGCCTAGTGTACCCTTGCCTTAAGGCAGCACTTTTGCAATTGTTATGTACTTGCCTTTCTCTATGCTCTTTGCCAGAATTCCGCTAAGATAATATCGACTTTGTGCTTTATTTATATCCTGGGTTACTAAAATCAGTACCAATGTATTTACTATTGTTCCTGTAATCTAGTCGCCCGCCTTTTACCAGAATTTCTTGTTTTGTTTTTAACCAACACCGAAAGAAACACCATGCGTTCTCAGTCATCTAACATAAGTTTTTTTTTATGCAGAATGCTAACCCTTCCATTCCCAGAAAATAAAAATGTCGGAAAAGAAACGAAAATCTCAGGAGAAATGTCAAATTTCAATTAAATAACACAAGTAATACTTTAAACAATGAAAAAAGATTTTCAGTCTCTTATTAACTGATAACACATGTCTTGTATACAATGACACCATGATTTATGTAATAACCTTACACGTTAATGAAAAAAAACAAATCATGTTTCATTTAATATCTCAAATAAAGCAGTGTTTTGTGATATTTATCATATTCAAATGTGTGTAGGTGAGCGTGCATGCGTGCGTGCGTGCGTATGTGTTTGTGCATGCATGCGTGCGCGCACAAAAGCGTATGTCAGAGCGTCGTTAAACACAGTATACCTAGACTTCTACGCAGCAGTTACGGATAGTAAATGAATTGTCCTTTATACATGAAGCAAAAGTAAAAACGCTCCAGTCTGATCAAATGTGATGCGGGGCAAGGCACGTCGGTCAGGCGGTAATTGATGCCACTATGGCGAAGAGCTGGCAGAAACGTTAGCGCGCCGGGCAAAATGCTTAGCGGTATTTCGTCTGCCGTTACGTTCTGAGTTCAAATTCCGCCGAGGTCGACTTTGCCTTTCATCCTTTCGGGGTCGATAAATTAAGTACCAGTTGCGCACTGGGGTCGATATGGTCGACTTAATCTGTTTGTCTGTCCTTGTTTGTCCTCTCTGTGTTTAGCCCCTTGTGGGTAGTAAAGAAATAGGTATTTCGTCTGCTGCTACGTTCTAAGTTCAAATTCCGCCGAGGTCGACTTTGCCTTTCATCCATTCGGGGTCGATAAATTAAGTACCAGTTACGCACTTCGGGTCGATGTAATTGACTTAATCCGTTTGTCTGTCCTTGTTTGTTTCCTTTGTGTTTAGCTCCTTGTGGGTAGTAAAGAAATAGGTATTTCGTCTGTCGCTACGTTCTGAGTTCAAATTCCGCCGAGGTCGACTTTGCCTTTCTTCTTTTCGGGGTCGATTAAATAAATACCAGTTACGCACTGGGATCGATGTAATCGACTTAATCCGTTTGTCTGTCCTTGTTTGTTCTCTCTGTGTTTATCCCCTTGTGGGTAGTAAAGAAATAGGTATTTCGTCTGACGTTATGTTTTGAGTTCAAATTGCGCCAATCAAATACTAGAGTCGATACAATCGACTTCCGCCACCCCTGAAAACTGCTGGCCTTGTGCCAAAATTTGAAACTAATATTTATGGCACTTAGATGAAGTTTAACATTTATTTTCTTCTGACATTTTCTCCAAACCCGAATAAAGTTTTTCTTTTTATTTTCTGTGACTTTTTTTTCCTGTGACTTTACTTCCGTTCAACCCTTCCAACCAGCCAAATCAGAACAGTGGTGGCAATGGTTTCATAAACTTATCCTACGTATTTATTGCACACGAATCTCACCTATGCATTACACAGACATATCCAGCCACCGTTGAACTAACTCTGACAAAGATTAACAACTGTAGTCAATACGATACCCGCGCCATGCTGCCGAGAATTCGGTGTATACTCCCATGTTTCGGTCCACGGTAAGATTATTTACATATGTTTATTAAACATTAAATATAGTTCGGCAAACTGTATTTTTATAAGAGCTGCCTATATCAACACGCTCACGCAGTCTTTAACAACGTACACACATAAACTGACAAAACCAAACTACTTGACCTTTTCTTCACCTCCAGACTTTTGGGCTGCCACCAAATCCTTTGAACACTAACTGATATCCATTACACACATAACACCCCACATAAGCAAGTTCCCATCCCTTCACTTCACCTATCCCAGTCAAGATAAACACAGTATATACGAATCATTCAAATCAGCTATAATGTGTTCAACCGTCGCCCATTCTAAACTAATTATTCTTGTCAGCGATGATAATCATAGTTTAGAATTTCATGGTTGACCATGTAGTAGTAACCGTTTAAAAACTGTATCGACATGTCAAAGGTTCTTTTGAGGCTCCAAATATTTCAGTTCCTATGTGTGATGACAAAAAGGAGAAGAAAAAAAAGTAAAGAAAAAAAAAGAAGAAAAGGTAGATGCAGCTTCAATGACATCACACAAATCATCGTAACTTCTGATAACCTCCCCCTCTCGTAAAATAAAGTAATAGATAGATAAGTAAATAAATATATAAATCTAAAGCTGATGGGGGATAATGCTATTTTGTAAGTTGATTGTAATAAATTTCTGTCGACAGTGGAGGAGTCGTTTCCTGAAGATTACCAATAGGTAAAATATATCTCTCTGTTGTTTGTTGGCGGGCACGTCTGTTTTGTGTGACTGATGAAAACTTAACAGTGAAATAAAATTTGAACTTTTGGCTTTTGCTTTTGAAGTCTGTTTATAAATAAGAGACACCCGAACCATCGAATTAATCTCTAGTGTTCAGACGGTGGCAACTTGATAGGAAACCCGGAGATTTTATAAGAACAGCCGTCATACGTGTACACGAGTTACCATATGGTGGATTAGGGATCTTTTCGGTTTGACCGGCAGTTTTTAAAAATAATTTCCACGTAACTTAACACTTTTAAATTTCGTATACTGGTAGAATGTGTTTATAAAACATCTTTTTCGCTTGGCTTTATTCAGAAAATTCTATAGTTTGTAAGATATTTGTTGTTTTTTTTCTTCAATTTCTGCAATTTCAACCAATCAATGACGTTTATTGAGGTGAAAGCATTCTTTGCCGTATGAATATGTCCCTTGTTTAAGAAACAGATTGGGTTTATTTACATTTCTGAAGAAAAAAGGATACCCTTCCCCCCACTCCTAACCCTAAAACAGATTGAAATGCAATAGATCGATACTAGGGTCATACTTATGGGTGACAATTTCATATGACGCCGCTAGAAAAAACTGCCGTTCAAACCGATAAGACCCTGGATTAGTCTTTAATTCACCATATGAAAAATGATAGTGTAGAACAAAATCTTCCTTTAGGACAAAACCTCCTTAGGACAACCACCCCCTCAGACACAATCATTTCGGACAAAAACCCCTAAGTGAATGTGCGAAAGCAGACTAAACCCCTTCAATTATATTTTCGGCACATGTATACAATAAGCAGTATCTCATCTCCCCCACTTTCTTTTTTTCACAAATTCTGACGTTTTCGGCAAGGAGATTCTGATTTTGGAAAAAGAAAAAAAAAAATCAGAATTTCACAATTTAAATACCCCGTTCCTCCCCCGATTTTGTCATTTTTTCAATTTTGAGAATTTTTTGGGAGGAATTTTCGTAGAAAATACTGAGCTTTTGAATTTGAAGTAATTAAAAAAAAATTTTAAATATATCAAAAAAAAAAAGAAAATTAATACCCCTTCTACCACTCGCACATCCGCACCAATATTCCGTATGTTTTAAACCTCGTTCGCTCATTTGCATATGCATCGGTGATTTTCCACCTGCACATGAAGTTAAACCTAGTAAGTATTTTCATGTGCTAGAAATAACAGCCGAATATCTCGAAATTTTTTTAATTACACGTGAACAAAAATAAATTGTGGTTGTGAAAAAAGCTTTTATTTTCCAAATTCCAATTTTTAAATATACAAAAATATATTCAACCGCAGGTGTAGCTGTCTGGTAAGAAGCTTGCTTCCCAACCATTGGTTCCGGGTTCAGTCCCACTACGTGGCACTTTGGGCAAGTGTCCTTTACTATAGCCTCGGGCCGACCAAAGTCTTGTGTGTGGATTTGTTAGACGGAAACTGAAAGAAGCCCGTCGTATATATATATATATATATATATATATATATATGTGTGTGTGTGTGTGTGTGTGTGTGTGTGTTTGTGTGTGTGTGTGTTCGTGTCTGTGTTTGTCCCCCACCTTACCATCACTTGACGATCGCTGTTGGTGTGTTTATGTTCCCGTAACATAGCGGTTTGGAAAAACAGTCCGATTGAATAAGTACCTGGCTTACAAAGAATAAGTCCAGGAACCGATTTTTTTTTCGACTAAAAGGCGGTGCTCCAGCATGACCGCAGTCTATTGACTGAAACAGGTAAAAGAATATAAGAATCAAAAATCGAAAATGAGTAAAATAAAATAACAGAACACAAGAAACTTTACATATTTCTGAATTCTAACATAAAAGGGAAGGCATTTACTTCAAGAAATGTTTTAGAAGTCAAAAACAATCATCATCATCACCATCATCGTCACGCTATCGTCATACATTCGTCACCATCATCAACTTATTGTGCACCTTTACCAAAAATACAACTGACGGGGTTTTGTTCTCTTTCGCATTTGTCTGTTAAGATAGACGAAATAACGCAAAGCACTTCGCCTGGCGTGCTAACGTTTCTTATTTCTTTACTACCCACAAGGGGCTAAACACAGAGAGGACAAACAAGGACAGACAAACGGATTAAGTCGATTATATCGACCCCAGTGCGTAACTGGTACTTTATTTATCGACCCCGAAAGGATGAAAGGCAAAGTCGACCTTGGCGCAATTTGAACTCAGAACGTAGCGGCTGACGGAATACCTATTTCTTTACTATACACAAGGGGCTAAACACAGAGGGGACAAACAAGGACAGACAAACGGATTAAGTCGATTATATCGACCCCAGTGCGTAACTGGTACTTTATTTATCGACCCCGAAAGGATGAAAGGCAAAGTCGACCTTGGCGCAATTTGAACTCAGAACGTAGCGGCTGACGAAATACCTATTTCTTTACTATCCACAAGGGGCTAAACACAGAGGGGACAAACAAGGACAGACAAACGGATTAAGTCGATTATATCGACCCCAGTGCGTAACTGGTTCTTATTTAATCGACCCCGAAAGGATGAAAGGCAAAGTCGACCTCGGCGGAATTTGAACTCACAACGTAACGGCAGACGAAATACAGCTACGCATTTCGCCCGGCGTGCTAACGGTTCTGCCAGCTCACCGCCTTGAACTTACAGATCAATATTGATTGGCCGAGATGAGTCTCGAAGCGTTGTTTTTATGAGTGTAGCCAAGATTCCTACCGAGGTGTCCCCAGTTTTTAAAAAATCGACCCGCATTTAGTCATGCAATCTGCAAAAAACACAAAGTTAAAAGATATGCAAGCAAATAATTACATTTGCGTGGAATTATGTCGAGGAGTTTCGTTCAAACTTCTTTAACTTTCACCTCTACTTACGGGAATGCTTTTGTTATAATTTATATTGTTATATTATAGCTTGGATATCAAATTTACGATTGAGTCGAGTCAGTGAGTTAAATTTTGTTTTAAACTTTGCAATGACAACGTAAAATTGATAATTGAAAGTTCAGTCAGTAAACCGACTTTAAAACCAGACGGCAACTTAAAATATCAATCATTTGTAAGAAGAAGGTAAAGAAAAAAAAATACAAAAAAAAAAATCCTTTGTTCAATTTTCTTACTCGATAGTAATGTAAAAGTCGGTCAATACTTAGATAAAGAAGGTAATGCATAGAAAAGGCAAAGAAATAAAAGAGGGGGATATAGAGAAAGAAAATGGAAGATAAGAATAAAAGAGGGTGTGAGATATAGAAATAGAAATAAAAAGAGAAAGAGAACTATGTTTTATGAATAGGGTATTGCTGTCAGAGTCATTTCTATTCGTGTAAAGCTCATTGGCTGATTGGTCGATTCATTCATTGATTCACTCAACATTCAACATTCATTCAGTTATTTCATTTTCCTTTTTTTCTTTTTTCTCTTTTTTTTCTCAGACATATTTTGCTCCTTCATTGAATATTATTTCAAAATGTTTGAAAAAAAAAAAAGAAAAGAAGATAAACAACAACAAGAGCGAGCGAGCCATGTTGCGTCCTGACATAACAAAAGCCATTCATTGGTCTTTAGCAGGTCTCTAAATGTACAAACAACGAGCGTGTTTCTTGCATTGTTCCTAATAATATGTGCAAACGTCGACAGCACAAGACCGCAAAGATCAACTTGAATTACAAGATGAATTATATAAACTGACTGACATATTTCCAACGGCCAATATAGAACTTAGAACTTATAAAATTCTTACAGTTCACCTCCTGCACCACCATCACCACCACCACCACCACCGCCACCACCACCACCGCCGCCGCCACTTTCTCCCCTCCTCCCTCTTGTTGTTGTTGTTCTTCCTCTTCTTTTTCTTCTTCCTTTTCTTCTTCTTCTTCTCTTTCTTCTTCTCTTTCTTCTTCTCCTACTCATTCTCCTTCTTCTTCTTTCTCTTCTTCTTCCTCCCCTTCTTCTTCTTCTTCTTCTTCTTCTTCTCTTTCTTCTTCTTCTTCTCCTCCTTCTTCTTCTTCTTCTTTTTCTTCTTTCTCTTCTTCTTCCTCCCCTTCTTCTTCTTCTTCTTCTTCTTCTTCTTCCTTCCTTCCTTCCTTCCTTCCTTTCCTTCCTTCCTTCCTTCCTTCCTTCCCGCATTGTTATAGAATAATAAAGAAAACAAAAAACACAAAAAGACTCTATAATTCATAATAAAGAAAGCCAAGTTATCTTTACACAAGTAAAGAAGAAAAAAGCAGAAGTCAACTCGATCGATCTCAGACAATTTAAAAAAAAAAAAATAAAACCTTTACAAAAGCATTTTTTTCTTTCTTTTCAAAGAGAATCCAGCAGATATTCGTCTCTTTCTTTTTGTATTATGTCTTGCTATGTCTTACAACCATGAATAGATGTCTGCATGTGCATGCATTATTCCTGCCGTTTTAACTACATTTGACACTACAGGTGCGACGATGAAAAGATAGAACGGGCACGTATTTCTTTACCCACGTATATTATGTTTATATACATGTATTTTTTCCGTTAAGTTCTTTGTGGTTTGAATAATGGCTTGTATACAATAAGTTATTTTAGCGCGAGAATAGATAAGAGAGCACACGCTTTGCTTATTATTACACAAATATATATATGCTTTAATACATATTCATATGTCCACATGCATTTATCTATATTGTTGTACACACAGACTTGCATATGTACTTAACGCAGATGTACGTTTTCAATTCATTTATCTTGTCAGTGCATGCATTGATATATAAATGAAACTGACCAGTTTGGATCTTTTCGGTTTGACCGGCAGTTTTTAAAAATAATTTCCACGTAACTAAACACTTTTAAACTTCGTATACTGGTAGAATGTGATTATAAAACATCTTTTTCTCTTGACTTTATTGAGAAAAGTCTATAGTTTATGTCCCTTGTTTAAGAAACAGATTGGGTTTATTTACATTTGTGAAGAAAAAAAGATACCCTTTCCCCCACCCCTAACCCTAACCCTGACCAACCCTAACCCTAAAACACATTAAAATGCAATAGATCGATACTAGAGTTATAATTATGGGTGACAATTTCATATGACACCGCTAGAAAAAACTGTCGTTCAAACCGAAAAGATCCACCAGTTTAACTGATGAACAGCTATCAATCTCTCGTGGACAGAATTTAGGTTCTCTTTTATCCGACGAAAGTCTAAAAATATTAGGAACTAATCAGATATTTTATACGTTTTCTGTTCACATAGAGAATAAAACCCATAGTGTGTCCACTTTATTTACTTTCACAGCGAGGCTAAAATTGTTAGTTTATTACTAAAAGTTACGACTGACATTTATTTTGAATTATCTAAATGCGGTGTGTTGTGCATTATTAAGTATTAATTGTTAGAGTGTGCCTTACTAAACTAATTAAACTGAGTAGTTTGCTATATGTACAGCGAGTGAGAGAGAGAGAGAGAATTTCTTTATTCACCATAAGGTTGAGAAAAAGAGGGGACGATACGAGGACAGACAAAACAAACATTGGAGTCAGGGTATCGAATGAGACGAAATGTATGAATAAACAAACAATTAAAATATATACAATTAAATGAGAATGAGTGATTAACAAAAAATGAAGCGGAGGTCGCGGTTGACCCCACAAACCACATACTCACACTGAAGACTTTGCTTTCTCCTTTTCTACATTCTCGTTTAAACAGGTTCTTTCTCACGCAACATACTTGCTATAGACTTCCATCTTTTACGAAACACACTTTGCGACAGGCATTTCTTCTCTGAGGCCAACAGCATCTGATCTTGTAGATGATTTGGAGTGTGGAAATGGAGTTCTAGTCTTTCCTCCGAAGTGAGTGTAGATGCTAGTAATAATACTTCTGAACAAAGGCAGCGAGCTCACCGGGTCGTTAGCGCTCAGGACAAAATGCGTCGTAGCACTTCGTCATCTTTTACGTTCTGTGCCGAGGTTGATGTTAACTTCTGTCCTTTCAGGATCGATAAAACAAGGACCAATTGAGCACTGGGGTCGATGTAATCGATTTACTCTCTTCCTCGAGCTTGCTGGTCTTGTGCCAAAATTTGAAAATAATGTGACTTCAGAATGAAGGCAGCGAGCTGGCAGAATCGTTAGTGTGACGAGCAAAATGCTTAGCGGCATTTTGTCCATCCTTACGTTCTGAGTTCACATTCCACCAAGGTCCACTTTGCCTTCGATACTCTCAGGGTCGATAAAATAAATACAGATTGAGGACTAGAGTGGATGTAATCAAATTAATCCGTTCCCTCAACTTACTGACTTTGTGATAATACAAATAAAAGGTAAAAGATAAATGCACACAGACAAACACAGACACACACACACACACACACACACGTGCGTGTATGTATATATATATATATATATATATATATAAGTGCTCAGCATTTTAAAACTGTTGCAATACTTACAACATTTAATAAAATGATGTAGTACGAAACGATCGTACCAAATTACCGGAGTCATTCTTGTTGGTTATTTTGATTATATATATATATCTATATATATATATTTCAACAATTGAGGGCAAAATTAATTAATTATTAATCAATTTCACCAAGTGTTCAGTATGCAAAGGGACCATTCAAGGCGAATTCAAATTATTACATTATATAAAAGGGCTTAGTAAAATAAATTACTTGCCGCATACTGAACTCATTAGAAATAGCAGCTAAAAAACTTTTTTAAAGCTATTTCTAATACTTAAAGAAAATCTCTCTCATATATAGTGTTTGCTTAATTCAACTCACAAAAGTTTGGGGGTAGGACAAATAACCTTAGCATTTATTTTTCGATGTCCTTACCCCAAACTTTGTGAGTTGAATTAAGCAACACTATATATGAGAGAGATTTTTCTTAAGTATTAGAAATAGCCTTAAAAAAGTTTTTTAGCTGCTATTTCTAATGAGTTCAGTATGCGGCAAAGTAATTTATTTTACTAAGCCTTTTATATAATGTAATAATTTGAATTCGCCTTGAATGGTCCCTTTGCATACTGAACACTTGGTGAAATTGATTAATTAAATTATTTTGCCCTCGAATTAAGCAAACACTATATATGAGAGAGATTTTTTTTAAGTATTAGAAATAGCTTTAAAAAAAAGTTTTTTAGCTGCTATTTCTAATGAGTTCAGTATGCGGCAAAGTAATTTATTTTACTAAGCCCTTTTATATAATATATATATATATATATATATATATATATTATATATATATATATATATAATATATATATATATATATAATACCTATGCATATATACATGGATATGGATGTTATAATATATGTATTTTTATAAAAGTTGTTATGTATTCATGCGCCACGTTTCTATGCATTTTTATCTTTAACTTGTGTCAGTCATTTAACTGTGGCCATGCTGGGGCACCGCCTTGAACGGTTTAAGTCGAACATATCGACACACCGACTTACTTTTTATAAGCCTATTAGCCTATCTGTTCCTTTTGCCAAACGGCTATGTTACGGGGACGTAAACACATTACCACCGGTTGTCAAGCGGTGGTGGGGGACAAATACAGGCAGTATACACACACACACACACACACACACACACACACACACACATATATATATATATATACACACACACACACAATGAACTTCTTTCAGTTTTCGTCTACCAAATCCACTCAGTAAGATTTGGTCAGCCCAAGGTTATAATAGAAGACACTTGCTCAAGGTGCCACGCAGTGGGACTGAACCTGGAATCATGTGGCTGGGAAGCAAACTTCTTGCTACACAGCCACACCTTCCCCTATATGCATGTATGTATACAGGCACACACGCATATACAAACATGTGTATATATGCATGTACATATATATATATATATATATATATATATACATAGGTATATATACATAAATACATACATACATATATGTATATGTGTGTGTGTATGTGTGTTTATGTATATATTTATATGAATATATGTAGGCATGAGTGCGGTATTTATGTATATATATATATATGTGCGTGTATGTTTATATGTGTGTGTGTGGCTGTGTGTGCGCGTGGTGTGTGTGTTAGTGAGAAAAATTAAATAAATCTTTCCCACTTAGATTTTATTGTTTCCAGTATCTCGTATGGCTTAAAATATATTTTTTTTCAAGCAATAAACCCAGAAGCTAAAAAATACTAATTTTCCTTTCTTT
>NW_021823717.1:15000-21579 GCF_006345805.1 Octopus sinensis | reverse complement strand
CGGCAGACGAAATACGGCTCGCCGCCTTCAAGCAAACACATTCCTACAATTTCAAAGTCAAGCATTCACATACACACACACACACACACACACACACACACACACACACACACACACACACACACACACATCCACACGTACGCATACACTATCACGCAAGCATATACACACGTACACTTACTGTATGAGACAAGTCTGCACAAAGATATTTTCACACGCACAGACACATACACACACTTGTAAAGGGACACACACACATACGCACTCTTATTGCAACTGACAAATACACAGATACGTTTGCATAAATGTACACACACACACACATATACTCACGAACACACACATGAACGTACGGCTCCACTTCATACATATACTCACGAACACACACACACATGAACATACGCACATACATTCACATACACACACTTGTAAAGGGACACACACATACGCACTCTTATTGCAACTGACAAATACACAGATACGTTTGCATAAATGTACACACACACACACATATATCACGAACACACACATGAACGTAGGCTCCACTTCATACATATACTCACGAACACACACACACAATGAACATACGCACATACATTCACATACACAACTTGTTAAGGGACACACATATACGCACTCTTATTGCAACTGACAAATACACAGATATGTTTGCATAAATGTACACACACACACACACATATATACTCACGAACACACACGTGAACGTACGCACATACACTCACATACACACATACACACAGACGAACGCATATATATTCACACACACACATACACATACGCATACACACATACACATACACACATACGCACATACGCACATACACACATACGCACATACACTCATACACATACACACATGCACACATACACACACATACACATACATACACATACACACATACACATACACACATACACACATACACACATACGCACATACACACATATACATAGACATACATACATACACATATACACACATACACACACACCCACATACACATACACACATACACATACACACATGCACACATACACACATACACATACACACATACACATACACACACACACACACACACACAGACGAACGCATATATATTCACACACACACACACACACACACACACTACCCCAAATAGTCCTATTAAATTTCAGTAACTTTAACCCGGCTCCACTTCATACATATAACCCCGACCCGTTAATTCAACATTGCTCTCTTGTTAATATCGTGGAATTTCCGACTCATGTTTCCCTTGTTTCAGGTTTCTCCCTACCCTCATCACCCAGCACAACAACCACTACCTCCTCCCCTGTCAGCAGCAGTATCAGCACCAGCAGCAGCATCAGCACCAGCAGCGGCAGCGGCACTCCCCACCCCACCGGTCACACTAATATTTGCTAATACGACAATCGTCATTTCCATCACCATCAACAAAACTTCATCATCGAAACAAACGTCGATCCTACAATCATATCATTGTCACCAGAATCAACACCACTGCCAGTATCACCACCACCACCAGAACCACAACCACCAGAACCAACACCACCACCACCACCACCACCACAACCACAACCACCACCACTACCTCCACCACCGCAACCACAACCACCACAACCATCACCACCACCACAACCACCACCACCACCACCACCACCACCACCACCACCGCAACCACAACCACCACAACCACCACCACCACCACCACCGCAACCACAACCAACACAACCACCACCACCACCACCACAACCACCACCACCACCAAAACCATACCACCACCACCACCACAACCATACCACCACCACCACACAACCAACACCACCACCACAACCAACACCACCACCACAACAACAACCATCACCAGAACCACCAAAACCACCACCACCACCACCACCACCACAACCACCATCACCAGAACCACCATTACCACCACCACACCACCACCACCGCCATCACCACAACCACCACCACCATTATCATCATCATCGTGGACGTCGTCACCGTCTCCATTATACCTATTTTCTCAAATAGAAGCCTTATTTTATTTTGAATCTGAATAATCACCTGGTAATAAATGGCATGCTATATACAAACTTGTCGGAGTATTGTAATATCAGAGGCATGAAACTTAGCAGCTTATATTTAAGTTCTTCGTACATCAAATAGTATTTCTCTCAGTAGGTGAGGTACTATTTTTTTAAAAATCCCACTAATATTGGAAGGGTGCACTATATATACGTATACACTATGGCTGTCCACTCGTGACACAGGAAGACCATCACGGACCTTTGCTCATCCAAAATGCTAACGATGCTCGTGCATGAGGTTATTGTACCCGAGTTCGGCTACACCCGGGTTCACACCCACGGCTTTCATGTTCTCCGCGGCGTCCTCCTACTCAGCGGAGCATCGGCAAGTCGCCTCACCTGCTGTTGTGCAACCTAATTAAGGCGGCGAGCTGGCAGAAACGTTAGCGCACCGGGCGAAATGCTAAGCGGTATTTCGTCTGTCGTTACACTCTGAGTTCAAATTCCGCCGAGGTCGACTTTGCCTTTCATCCTTTCGGGGTCGATAAATAAAGTACCAGTTTCGCACTGGGGTCGATGTAATCGACTTAATCCCTTTGTCTGTCCTTGTTTGTCCCCTCTATGTCTAGCCCCTTGTGGGTAGTAAAGAAATATAATTAAACTTCCACAACGCCCCACAGACCTTAGCCTACTGGAATAATCCAGAGACAAGCCAGGGCAAGATATTCAGTGCCAGTATTGGTCACAGGCTCAGGAATGTGGGAGTACCATGATCTCGAGCGTACGCAAAAGATCCCCAAAATGTTCGGTGATATTCCCTACATACCTGGGTTTATATCAGAGCGAAGAGCTTCACTCCCAATGGTCTTCCGGCAGGCCAGACACCAAGCCGGAATTCCTGAGGGCCTATACTATTGCTAGATAGACATTGAAACTAGACTACATTCATCCATATCATACATACATACACACAAAAGAGTAGCAGCGAGAAAGGTTATATATATACACACACAGAATCGTACTACCCTATAACACCCCACACACACACACACAACACACACATATAATATATTATATATATAATATATATATATATATATATACACACAACACACACGGAGGGGTTGAACAAAATAATGGCAACGCCTTAAACTTTCAAGCAAATTTGTTTTAATATGGGGTAAGAACGCCTTTGGCAGTAATTACACCTTGAATTCTACGAGGTTTGAACTTGTACAAAGTTTGAATCGTTTCCGAAGGAATTTTTGTCCATTCTTCAGCTAAAACAGCCTCCAGTTCTTGTAGCGATAATGGTGGAGGATATCGACTCCTTACTTGCTTTTCTAAGATGCACCATAAATGTTCAATAATAATTGAAATCTGGGCCAGATAAGATGTTCAGCTTCACTAGAATGTTCTTCGTGCCATTCAGTAACAGCCTTAGCTGTGTAAATTGTTGCACTTTCACCCTGAAAGATTGCATTTCCCTCCGGAAGCAGTTCCGCTACCATATGATGAATTTGATCAGATACAAGGTTTAAATAGTTTTGATTATTAATTCTGCCATGAAAGGGTTCCCTTCATGGCAGAATTAATAATCAAAACTATTAGGCCGGCGTATTTCCAAGATATAGTCCACCAGATCATCACAGATCCTCCTCCATGTTTAACAGTTGGGAGAAGGCAGTCTGGGTCAAATGCTTATTTTGGCTGTCTCTACACATATACTCGGCCGGTTGTTGCAAATAGAGTAAAGAATGACTCGTGCGAGAAAATAACATTCTTCCACTACTCTAAGGACCAATCCTATATTTTTTGTACTCCACTCTAAACACTTTGCAACGCTTGTTTTTGAAAGTAGTGGTTTTCTAATTGCAGCACTCCCGTGAAATCCGGCTTTGTGCAGCTCTCGGCGAACAGTTTTTGTTGAAACTGGGTTCTCGAGGTGGTCATTAAGCTCTGCAGTAATTTTGAGAGCTGTACTTTTGTGTTCTTTTCTAACAATTCGTGTAAGAGTCCGATGGTCCTTATCTGAAAGTTTTGGTTTTCTTTCGACGAGGAGGATTTTCCTTCTTTCCCAAAGGCTGTCATTACTTTCGAGACATTACTTCTTGATACACCAAACATTTCGGTTGTTTTCGTTCCGCTAGCGCCTGCCATACGAGCACCAACAATTTGACCTCTCTGAAAGTCTGATAGATGTCACTTTAATGAATTTTAATTACCTTTTTCTGATGATATCTAAAAAAAAATCCCAGCAATTTTAGCAAAACATATTAAGCAATACTAATAATAAAAAAAATAAATAAACAAGCTTTTGATGTTTTTATAGATATTTCAAAATTATGATGCAATGATGCTAGGTGTTTCCATTATTTTGTCCAACTCCTTATATATGTTTCTGTGTTTGTATGTATTTATGTGTATATGCTTTAACTTGGGCGAATTAGTAAGCATGTGATATTTTAATGGTCATGACGAAAAACCGAAATAACGCGTTTTAAAGTAAATGAAAGATTAATATCACCAGGTGATAAGTTTAATCTTGGACTGATTATCTCCGTTCCTTTCTTACACCCAGCTAGTGTTTATTTCTTCACGAAAATATATAGCAACCAAAGGATATAACTCCAATCAGATTAAGTTATCACCATTAACGTGACACAAAATATATAAATACACAACGGCATTTATTAAACGAGTGATTACACTCTGTAGCAATATTTATATAAATGTGTGTGTATGTGTGTGTTCATGTGGCTGTGTGTTGGTTTGTTGCATAGGCACAGGGTCACGCTTCTTGTGTAATTTATGTCGTCGGTTCATCCAGTCTCGTTCTCACTTTATCGTTGCCAGAAGGATGAAAGAGAAAAGCTTACCTCAGCAGGGTTTGACCTTCAACGAAAATGGTGACTTAATACTGCAAAGCATTTTGTCCGCCCGACGCTCTACTGCTTCCGCCATTCAACTATCTTTATATGCATATGTATTGAAATACATATGGATGAGAAAATCTATGTAGAGTGTGTATGCGTGGGGGGAAGGGGGGGTGAGTGTATGCCTGTGTGAGAGAGTGCATGTGTGTGTGTGTAGGTGTGAGTGTTTACGTGTGTTGTATAACATGTGACATTTGCCATGCTGGACTGGAGTTTGCGTCAGCGTCGTCATGTGTGAGGATAAAAGTGTGAAGTGCGATAGGTTTAAAAAGATAGTTGTGTGGGGGTAAGAATTGTAGTGTTGGCGGTAGTAGGTATAGTGGTGGCGGCAGAAAGGTATAGTGGTAACGGTAGGAAATGAGCGAATAGAGAATGACAGAATGATGGGGTTGGGGTTGGGGGTAGGGGTAGGGGGTGAAAAATGATGCGTCGCAGATGGAAAGGGAAACCTCTCCTGATTCCTAAGCAGTGACATTGAGATGAGGATGAAATGAATAGGGGTGGGGAAGAGAGAGAGAGAGAGGGGAGAGAACGAGGAGGAGGTGGAGGAGGTGCAGGAGGGTGCATTTGGAGGAGGGGAGGAAAAGAAGGAGATGAACAAGAAGAAGAAAAGTGGATAAAGAAGCAAAGGAAGAAGAAGGAGGAGGAGGAGAGGAGAAGGAGAAGGAGAAGGAGGAGACAGAAAAGGTGTGTTTCTGTGTGTATTCGTGTATGTCAGTTTGTGTGTACGTGTTTGTAATCTGTATCTATCTACGTTATAATAAATGCTGTGTGTGTATATTGTGTGTGTGTGTGTGTGTGTGTGTTTGTATTTGTGTTTGGGAATGAGGAGAAAGAGGAGAGAGTAAGAGAGAGACAAAGTGAAAGAGTGATCATTAAATGGAATGAGAGAAAGGCGGCGAGCTGGCAGAATCGTTAGCACATCGGGCGAAATGCTTCGCGGTATTTCGTCTGCCGTTACGTAGTGAGTTCAAATTCCGCCCAGGTCGACTTTCCCTGTCATCCTTTCGGGGTCGATTAGATAAGTACCAGTTACGCACTGGGGTCGATATAATCGACTTAATCCGTTTGTCTGTCCTTGTTTGTCCTCTCTGTGGGTAGTAAAGAAATAGGTATTTCGTCTGCGGCTACGTTCTGAGTTCAAATTCCGCCGAGGTCGACTTTGCCTTTCATCCTTTCGGGGTCGATAAATTAAGTACCAGTTAAGCACTGGGTCGATATAATCGACTTAATCCGTTTGTCTGTTCTTGTTTGTCCTTTCTGTGTTTAGCCCCTTGTGGGTAGTAAAGAAATAGGTATTTCGTCTGTGGCTACGTTCTGAGTTCAAATTCCGCCGAGGTCGACTTTGCCTTTCATCCTTTCGGGTCGATAAATTAAGTACCAGTTGCGTACTGGTTTCGATTTAATCGACTGTCTACCTCCCCCAAAATTTCGGGCCTTGTGCCTAGAATAGAAAAGATTAAATAGATTGAGAGAATAAGGTGGGGAAGAGGGAGATATATAAATGCTTTAAAATTAGTTAGAGGGAGGGAGAGAGAAAGAGAGAGAGGTAGGAAGGTGTGAGGGGAAAATGTGGCTGGAGAGATAGAAA